>NC_081183.1:117968514-118179208 GCF_029867415.1 Vicia villosa | reverse complement strand
CTTGTAGATTCTTCCTGAATGAAGATGTTCTGTACAAGAGAAACTTCGACATGGTTCTGCTCAGATGCGTTGACAGAAAAGAAGCAGAAGTACTCATGAGAGAAATACATGAAGGTTCCTTTGGTACTCACACCAATGGACATACCATGACAAGGAAAATACTGAGAGCAGGATATTATTGGCTGACGATGGAGTCAGATTGCTACCAGTACGCAAAGAAGTGTCACAAATGTCAGATCTACGCCGATAGAATTCATGTGCCACCATCTCTTCTCAACATACTCTCTTCCCCTTGGCCTTTCTCCATGTGGGGAATCGACATGATTGGAATGATCGAGCCAAAAGCGTCCAACGGACATCGCTTCATCTTGGTAGCCATAGACTATTTCACCAAATGGGTTGAAGCAGCTTCATATGCAAACGTTACAAGACAAGTTGTCGTCAGGTTTATCAAGAATCACATCATCTGTCGCTACGGCATTCCTAGCAAGATAATCACTGACAATGGGTCAAATTTGAATAACAAAATGATGAAGGAGCTTTGTGAAGAATTCAAGATCGAACATCACAACTCATCTCCTTACAGACCAAAGATGAATGGAGCTGTAGAAGCAGCTAACAAAAACATCAAGAAAATCATTCAGAAGATGGTCATCACTTACAAAGATTGGCATGAAATGCTCCCGTATGCTCTTCACGGTTACCGTACATCAGTACGTACTTCGACTGGAGCAACTCCTTTCTCCCTTGTATATGGCATGGAGGCAGTCCTACCAATAGAGGTTGAGATTCCATCAATGAGAGTTTTGATGGAGGCAAAATTAACAGAAGCCGAGTGGTGTCAAAGCAGATTCGATAAATTGAACTTAATCGAAGAAAAGCGCATGACAGCTTTATGCCACGGACAGCTATATCAACAAAGAATGAAGAAAGCTTTCGACAAAAAGGTTCGACCTCGCACAATCAAAGAAGGCGACCTTGTACTCAAAAAGATTCAATCTTTTCTCACCGATTCGAGAGGGAAATGGACTCCCAATTATGACGGCCCCTACGTGGTCAAGAGAGCTTTCTCAGGAGGAGCCTTAATACTCACGACTATGGATGGAGAAGAATTCACCCGTCCTGTGAACGTCGACGCAGTCAAGAAATACTTCGCCTAAATAAACAAAAGAACAGCTCGCTAAGTTGAAAACTCGCAAAG
This sequence comes from Vicia villosa, assembly GCF_029867415.1. Taxonomy (NCBI): domain Eukaryota; kingdom Viridiplantae; phylum Streptophyta; class Magnoliopsida; order Fabales; family Fabaceae; genus Vicia; species Vicia villosa. The sequence goes on along the minus strand of NC_081183.1, from coordinate 118,178,007 downwards.
AGCGGCTTAGGCAAAAAAGAGCGTCTCGATGAATCGAAAACCCGAAAGGGCGATTCAGGCAAAAGTTAGAGACATAAAAATAATAAATAATCAATCCCGGTAAACTTAAAACCCGAAAGGGGTAGTTTACGCAAAAGTTAGGGATATATGGCAAGTAACTGTGTTCAGGACAAACTTGATCATTCAAAATCCATAGCGGAGTATTCATCAGCAGCAGGTCATCTTCTACAAAGCACGAATACAGCGCAACTCGGAGTGGAAAGGAAAGATAACGGTCGTCACGTTTCATCGTAGCCCTTTTCCCAGAAATTACCAATTTCCAACTTTGTAAATACTCCATGGAATCAAGCATTTGGCTGATTACCATTCCATATATAATAATTTGAGCCTTGTGCTTTTCCTTTGCAATCTAGTCTTATTCAGTTTCTTGAAATGCATTTTAAGTTTAAACAGTCATTTTCTTGAAACAAATGTTTTCATAAAATAAAAATGAATTTACTTGCAAAAATAAAGGTGAAATTTCTTTCTAAGGTTTACAAACAATAGGAAGAATGCAAATAGTTGCTCCGAGAACGGTTGAGACTCCGGGAACCAAGTTTTCCCCATGAGGTCGCTTTGCGAACATCTCCCGATGACGGATCTTCACTTCAGTTTCATATTACTCACTTCGGACAGCGGACAACTGATAACCAGATATTCCCAACAGAGTTCGAATTACAAGAAGAGGACATCTTCTGATCAACAAGAATTCAAGTCGTATCATTAGGATTTTACATCCGCGACAATTCTATTCACGTTCACTTTACATTTTATAATTATCATAATATTCATGCATACATTACATCACAACTGCATAGTCAAATTAGGCTTTTAATCATGAGAATGCCCGAGTCATGAGGGCATGAACTCAAGTTTCCCCTGCAAGTCCTGGAGAAACTTTTTCCTTCAAGACAACGATCCATGTAGAGAGATCTCCTCAAGCAAGTCAACAAATGCTAGTCTCCCTCAAAGAGATAGTTTGTTCACTTTTGGAATTCCTCAGCCGAGAATCTCCTACAGAGCGGCATTCGACAGTCTTCTTCAGATAAGATAGTCTGCTTCACATTCCGGAACTCCCTACAGGTTTGGTATTTCCCCAGCAGGGTCAAGAGTTGCCACTTCTTGTCAAAGGAAAATTCAGAATCTCCCAGCAGATCGACAAATGATTCCCCAGCGGAGTCAGCAAATGATAGTCTTCATCCAGAAGATAGTTCATGATCCCCAACAAAGTCAGCAAATGGCAGTCTCTTTCAGCAGAAGACAGTTCGCTCACTTTCTATCACAACAAAGTCAGCAAATGGTAGTCTCTTTCAGCAGAAGACAGTTCGCTCACTTTCTATCACAACAAAGTCAGCAAATGGCAGTCTCTTTCAGCAGAAGACAGTTCGCTCACTTTCTATCACAACAAAGTCAGCAAATGGCAGTCTCTTTCAGCAGAAGACAGTTTGCTCACTTTCTTTCATGACAGGGTCGACAAATGGCAGTCTCTCCCAGTAGAAGACAGTTTGCTCCCCTAGCAATTGACAAATGGCAGTCTTTTCCCAAGAAAAGACAGTTTGTCTGCTAAATACTCAAGAGATCGACAAATGGCAGTTTCTTCAAACAGTTTGTCTGTTTCTGGGATGCTTAACTCCCCACGGAGTCGATGAATGGCAGTTTTCCTCTTAGGAAAATAGTTCGTTGATTCCCCAGGCATCAGTTGACGAATGGCAGTCTTCACCCCGAAAACAGTTCGTCCGCCTTCAAACAAAGTCATTAGCCCCTCAAAAGATCATGAGGCCATATGACATTCTTTCAAAGACGTCAAGTCGAAAGGGAAGATGGCGAAGTTTCTCTACTACCGTCAAATGGCATCTTATCTCCAAGCGCTGATAAGAAGTTTGACGAGGAAACAAACCTTTGAAGTTTCTCTACTACCGTCAAATGGCATCTTATCTCCAAGCGCTGATAAGAAGTTTGACGAGGAAACAAACCTTTGAAGTTTCTCTACTACCATCAAATGGCGTCTCGTCTCCAAGTGCTGATGAGAAGTTTGATGAGGAAACAAACCTTTGGAGATTTTCTCTTTATCTGAGATATTGTCCAAACGCAACTAAGACCAGTTTCGAGATTTGGACATCCGGAACAAGAGGAGGTTGTTTACCTTTTTCTAAGTATCAACACTTAGTTAAAGAAGATGGATTGCGCATTCTACATTGCCATCCATTCTCCAGAATCCACATCAAGTATTTCTACAGGAGTTTGTCTCCTCATCTCCCGCCAAGTGCGACAACGGGATCAAATCATGCAAAGATTTTATCAATTACAACATCTCAGGAGCGCCCAAAATTCGGGCATTCTTTGATATTTAAGTCTCTTTTACGCAGGAGAGATCGAGATCTCAATCTCTCTCCCTCCAGATAAAAGAAACTTAAATAGGGGCATCTGTCATACCCTAATTTTTGACCCCCCTGAGATGACATATCTTCAGGATTTTTTATCAGGTCAAGACAAGTACCCAGAGCAGTCATTTCTCCATCTGATACCTAATCGAGGATGCTCAAAGACAAGAAAGCTCAGGCAAAGGATCAATCAATACAAAGACTAGTCTCTAATACAATCATGGGGCTCAAAAACTTCACTTTTCTCATCTATGATTGATTAGACATCCAGTCATATGAGTACAGGTTTACTCAGGTCACCAGACTAGGGTTTTGAGCCTATCAAGGACTGAAATCAGGGATCACATTTGGGAAACCCTAAAAAGCCCCAGGGAACCATTCAAAGACATCAATCATCTTCAAATAACTCATATGACAAGATCCACTGGACATTACACCTCAATTCAAAGTCTACAGTCATTATTTTCACATGGTCGACAAATTAGGGTTTTGACCTAATTCACCAAGATGGTTGACTTTTAATCAGGGCATGAATCCAAAACTCAAGACATGATTCAAGGATCTCTACTACCTCAATATAATCCATCTACATCATTCATTTGGGGAGAAGATCTTATTTTTACACAAAAAGCCCAAAAAGTTACTTTGTCAGGAAAAAGTCAACTGTGAAGGATCATCATTGACTTTTAAGGTTTTTGGTCAAAAAATGACTTTCAAAGATCAATATCATCAATATATGGATGTCAAAGTCATTTGGCCAAAGAAATTCAAAGAAATTCATCAAGGAGCAAAAAGTCGGGAATTAGGGTTTTTGAGGGGATGGTGAGATCTCAAAATTTCACCTACACAACTCAAAAAACTTCCAACATGAAAGTTGTAGATCTTGCCAAATAAAACAACATCTTACAAGGGAACTTTTTTCAAAAGATCAACCATTTATGAAGTTTTGGAAATTTTGAAGTTTAGGTCATAAACACTTAGAAATTTTTTCTAAGTGTTTTAACCTAGTTTTCATCCAACTTTGGGCTCATTTTTCACAAATTTCCCAAATGATTCTGAAGAAGACATAAACTAATGAATTGAAGTAGATGTTTAGGGCTTTCCAAATTGTGTTCAACCTTCTCCAAATTCAATTTGAGCTAAGAGTTATGCTTGTTCAAAGTTGGCCTCATGAAGTAAAATTATAGGTCATGTGCAAATTGGACTTTGCAAATTTTGTGCAAATAACCTCTCTTATGGATGCTACACGACCCATAACACATCTGAAACCATGCCATACATCCATTTTCATCATTGCATAAGGATTAGAGAAGATTCCAAAAACAAAGGCATGTGATTATGTAATGATTGCATTTTTGAATTTATGACAAATTGGTGATTCATCAAAGGAATCTTCTCCCAACCAATTGGAGCTCATTTCTGCAGCAATTTGGTCCCCTAAGATCAAGCAAAACCGATGGCTAGGGAGTGGTATCAAAGAGCTCATCATTGCACTTGGGATATTCTTTGAATTTCTTCATGGCTAAGAAACCAAACTCACTACACTAAGCAAGCTTACCATGCTCAATTGCTCTGAATCAATTGCCTATAAATAGAGGCCTCTTTCTCATTCAGAAAACACACCAAAGCAACCATATTACTTGCTTTCTCTTTCTCTTCTCTTGTTCATTGTTTTTCAAAGTTCTTTGGCAAGAAGAATCGATTTCTTCAAACCAGAGCTTATCTTTGGGAAGTGAGCATTCTAACATCTCAAGGGAGGTCATTTGAGGTGATCCAAGCACCTGGATCACTTCTGTAAGTGGAGGAACACCATTGTTGCTCTCACTTTGGAGCATTTGCAGTTGGAGGTCCATGGAGTGATTCAGGAGGTTTCAAGCCAAGCCAATCATCCAGACACACTCCTCAGGTCATAGTGAAGCTAACCAGATGGCTGCAGCTCATCTGTAACTCCAAATTCAACAAACTCCATGTTCACTTGAAGCTGAAATCGAGGGAGGTCCATAGAACAATTCAGAAGGATTCAGGCTACAATAAGCATCCAGTTAGCATCATTGAGTCTCAGGGAAGCTATTGAGATCATTCATTCAAGCTCAGTTGCTCTCAATCATCCTCACGACCTTCAGTTTCAGAGGTAAGTTTCTGAACTCCCTCTCTTTAATTTAAGTACTCTTTGTGAAATAGCTCGATTCTATCTTGTTCAGCATCATCAGAGGATTGAAAACCCTCTATCATCATCCATTTATCTTTCAGTATAGTCATTTAATTTAATTTTGAAATTTTAGGGTTCTTCACGATTTCTGGTAAATTAGTTAGATGTAGTTAATGATAGTTCATGTTAGTTACATATTTAGAATCGTGAGTGAATTTAGAGCAAGTTTCATGTTTACATCATTGCAAATGGTTGAGAAACGAGTGAGTTCAGAAATTCAAAATCATGGAGCTTGAGGTTGAAGACGAAGATGGTGGTGGCGCGCAAATTTGAATTCTCAGGGGAGAGTTTATTTTATTTTGAATGGTATGCGTATTATTAACGACTGAACAACTTGCCCTAGTGGCCACACATGCGCTCTTAGTCTCCTCATGCCACAAGTCTGGGGTTCGAATCCCCCTCGCCCCAGACTTTTTGTTCCTTTTATTTTTTCATGGTTTTACTACTTGTTTGAAAATATAATGAATTGAATGCAAGTTACTAACACTGAGCGCGCGCTGGCCCAGTGGTTTGGTTTTGGGTATGTGACCTAAAGGGCGTGAGTTCAACCCCTCTAGGTGACAAAAGCATATTTTTTTATCACTTTTCACACTAAATTTCTTCACAACTTCACACAATTATTTAACCTATCAAATTAAATCATTTTCACTTCATTTTTCACACACTTGTTATTTAATATACCTATTTTATGTATAATCAAAAAAATCATAAAAATATTATTTAATTCATATATTTTTATTAGGTATAAAATAGTATGTTTTAAGTGTTTTATTAAATACTTTAAATATATGTTTCCATTTTGTTTTAACCTAATTATTTGTGTGAATAATTTTATGATAAAACCCTAATTGTTTAGGTCTTAATTAAGTGAAAATCTTTATTTTTACTTTAATTAAGTTGACTTTTGTCAAATTTCAAAACTGTTTTCAATCTCTGATTAAATCAAATGATTAAGGTTTTCAAACAACAAAACCTCATATCATTCCAAATCATTTTCAAATTTCTGTTATAACCAGTACTGTAAAGTACTGGGCCTCTAATAGAGTGTAAGTCCCAAAAACCTTCTCTTCTTAGCTTGCTTTCAAAACTGTATTTTCAAAATCTTCTTTCTGTTTTCAAAACATTCTTCTGGTATTTGAAGGGCATTATTCCCGGTGAAACTCTTCAGATACCTATGTGACCTTTGTCCATCTTCACTTCTTCTGTTTTCAAAAACCATTAACTGTTTATCACATATATTCAACTGTTATCAACAAAACAACAAAAATACTGTTGAGGCTCTGTACATACTTCTTCAATGGCCTCCACTCCATCCAGGTTAGGCTTTACAAGCTTTCAATTTACAGTCTTTATTTAAATTACTGTCAAATATAAACTATGCATATATTAGTTTAGAACTGCGTTTGAGTATAAACCTTAGGACAGTTAAACTATATATATATATTATAGGAATATGGCCTAGGATTGAGAATGTCTTCCCGGTGAAGGCTCTTTCCTAATTAGAGATCTGTAGTTCAAACCCCCAAGATGCATTATTCCCGGTGAAACATCTTGGTAAAAACCTTAGAATCCAAAATATAGGACACATCCACCCAAAGAGGAATTATTCCCGGTGAAACCTCTTACCCATTTGCTTAGAGCCAAAATAAGTTCAAAACTACATAAGCTTTCTCTTGTGCTATAACAAGGACCCTCGATTAGCCTCCTCTTGGGCTTTGTACAAGGACCCACAGGCTTCTTAAAAGCATTTCCAGCTTCCTCTTGAGCTTGTATACAAGGACCCATCAGGTTTCTTATAAACATAGGAACAGGTCTTTAGTCACCTTTTAGCCTACCCTGGTGAGTTTCTTCCAATTTAAACCAGACTTTAAACAAGCTAAGTTTGTCTCAATTTCACATTGAGTACATTTTTGGAATGAGAGACATGGACAGTCTCTGTCACCCTTATCTTCATCAATCTTCCTTAGCAGAGTCTAGGATCCATGTTTGGTCATCCTCAGCATTGAGTCAGCCTTCATCTTGGGCTTTAAACAAGAAGTCTCCACTAGATAATCTTTATGCCAATCCTTTCATCCCTTAATAATTAATGGAGTGCTACCCAAATCAATCACTTTGTCAAAAACCCCTGGAAAGGGTTAGCCTCCAAAGTCAATTAATAAAAAAAATAAAGATTCATTTCTCTTAGGAGATAGTTTCCCCAAAAGAGTCAAAATCCCTGGAAAGGGTCAGCCTCCAAAAAAACATGATAAAGTCAGTCTTTTAACAGACAAATTCACCAGCTGAGTCAAAATCCCTGGAAAGGGTTAGCTTCCAAAGAAAAACAGTCTTTTAATAAATAAAACCTCCTCAGTAGAGTCAAAACCAACAAAAACAGTTAGCCTCAACCTTGGGCTTCATACAAGGCACCCAAACAATAAAACTCCCCTGTCAAGAGTCAGCCTCAACCTTGGGCATTGTACAAGGCAGGTAATAGAGTCTCCCCAGTGAGTCCTTCATCACTCAGTAGCCACAACCTTGGGCTTTGTACAAGGCAGATAAACCATATCTTTCATGTGTCAAAGATTCCTAACACTTAGGATCTTTCCCCATATAGTCATCCATACTTAATTCATTTAAGAGTCCGCCACAACCTTGGGCTTTGTACAAGGCAGAAAATAATGTTTTCCCTAGCTACAGTCAGCCACAACCTTGGGCTTTGTACAAGGCACATAAAATAGAGTCATTTATTCAATTATACTCAACAGTTAGCCACAACCTTGGGCTTTGTACAAGGCACACAAATAGAGTCTCCATAAGTAGAGTCAGCCTCAATTCTGGGCTTTGTACAGAACACAAAAATACCCTGTAATTAATCCCCAGTGGAGTCATCTCCCAGAGTCAATAATTAATTAATCAATCAAAAAGCCTCAAGCTTGGGCCTCATACAAGCCAGCTAAAGTCAAATCTTTTATACAGTAGATAGACATAGCTTATCTCCATAGAGAGATATTTTTACTACTCTACCACATTCAAACAAACAAACATTTCAATTTCAATTTCAATCAAAGTCTCCCATTTAGGACTCTGAAAGACATGCTCTGGCACATCCCCAGACTTGTACACTTTCCCTAATTTGGACGAGCAACTTTCTTTCATTTAAGAGGCATCTGACTGGCATACTTGCACACACACAAGTAAGGTCCCCCTCTTGAATGAAATGAATCCAGTTATTCTGTCACTCCTTTAAATGTTTGTGGTAGAATAGTACAAATACCTCTCTGTAGAGATAATTTCATGTCTCCTTACTGTAAACAGAGATTTAATTCCAAGCTTCAACCTTGAGCTTCAAGCAAGGCACCAAAAACAATTAATTTCCCTAGTTAGTTCCCCGAACTACATTAAGCTCTGACTTCCACTAGGGATATGTAGGCATGAGGTTCACAAGGAATCTCAGCGAGCTAATAAAATACCAAAAATAGTCAGTCTGTCTATCTGTCTGTCTTTCTTTAAACAATTCAATTCCTTCTCCTAACACAAAGGAGAAACTTTCCCAATCATTAGCAGCAAACACAATCACAATGACACAGAGAAGGTTCCTGTAGAGTACTACAGATATGTAGGGTGTTTAAACACTTCCCTACGTATAACCGACCTCCCGGACTCCAGAATTTCTAGTCTAGGTGTAAATCCCCACACTTAGCAAACTCCTAGGGTTTAGTTGAGATCTTTTTTCCCCTTTCCTACTCGTAGGACAAATAAGAAAGTTCGTGTGATATCGTAGGAAGAACTGAAATAAAATTCATCCCACCACGGGCGCATTCTCCTTCCAAATTTCGCGTGAAGGGTTTAGCGTGCCGTCCTCCCAAGTGAAACGGGGAGGTAAAAGAAAACGACACCACAACAACATCCAATGGAAATTACATCTCAATTCAAGATCCACAGTCATCAATCTCATCAGGTCGACAATTAGGGTTTTTGACCTAATTCACTGAACAACTGACTTTTTAATCAGAACATGGTGCCATAACTTAAACCATGGCTCAAGGTCCTCCAATAACTCAATATGATCCATTCATACCATTCATTTGGTGAGGATAGCTTGGTTCATTTAAAATCTCCAGAAACGCGATTCGTCTGAAAAAGTCAACTGCACAAGATCACCATTGACTTTTGGGGAATTTTGGTCAACCTTGACTTTTGAAGTTTTGAATCATCAATATATGATGTATGAAGTCATTTGATCAAGAAAAATCAAGAAAATCAATCAAGAATCAAAAAGTCAAAAGTTTGACTTTCATACTTAGAAAAATTTCTAAGTGTTTTTCAATGATTTTTTCCAAACTTTGGAAGGGAATAACTCAAAATTTCACCTACAAACTGAAAAAAATTTCCAACATGAAAGTTGTAGATTTTGATCCAATGAACAACTTTGTCACATATAATTTGTTTCCAAAAGATCAACCATTTAAGAGATATGGAGCTTCAAAGTTGGTATCTTTTGAAAATTTCACTTAAAACCTTATTTTCTTCAAAGTTCATGGATCTTTTTCACCCATTTCCTTAAAGGTCTTGAAGAAACTTTCAACTAGGGTTTTGAAGTGTGTAATATGAGCTTTCCAAAATGTCCAAGAGCATGAAAAAATATGGAGTGTAGCCATGGTTTTGAATTTTGTCATTAGAGGTCATTATGCATGAAATTTCAAGCCATTTTCACAAAGTTCTTACACTACATGACCTATAATCCAAGTAATGATGCATAGAAGCAATAATTGAAAGATATTTTCTGATTTGAAGATCAGAATGGAAGAGGATAAGAAGCTTGGAAGAATGACCATGGTTAAGTTACTTTAACCATTTTGCATTAAATGTAAAAGATTCCTTTTTATCTCTTAAGCCAAATCATCACTTCTTGATCAACTTGCAAAGGTCTGAGTTCAGAACTCTTGGCCTATAAATAGAGGTGCAAATCACTCTTCAAATCACACCAAAACCTCACAATTATAGGTTTTCTCTTTTCTTTCTTGAATTGCAAGTTTCAAGTTTCAAAGTGAGGTAGAAATCCCAACCTCCAAACCCTTGAAGTTCTGAGCAAAGTGATGCCTCCCACAACTTATAAACATCATGTGGGATGTGTTTGATCCATCCACACACCCCAAAAACACCCAAAACCCAGATTCACTCTTCAACCTCCATATGAACATAAATGAACCTTATCATGTCAATTTCCATTCTAGCTCATCTTTGTCCAAACTATCACTTCTAACATCATCCTTATATCACATATGAACTATACAATCCATCACATATAGCCAATAACCTCAGAATCATCAAGCTCGATTCATACTTGGTCCTACTGCAGATCGGGTTCCACCAACTGATCCAGATGTTTTCAATCCACTCCAAGCATTCAAACACCTTCCCTAAGGTCCATTGAAGCTATCCAGATCAACAAACAACTTCTGTAACACCTCTATTGCAGGATTCGATTCTCAGTTTGGCCGTTTTTGAAGGTAAGTGCTATCAACTTCAAACTCATACATACATGCATCATAAATGAAAAATTGAGTTGCTATCTTGTTTCTGCACTATCACTGATCAATAACCCTCAATCAATTTCACAATTCATCAATCATGCACGATTTCATGTTCAAATTCAGAATTAGGGTTCTTCGTGTTCATCACAAAATTGACCCCCTTAGAGAAAAAATAAATTAATTATGAGGACACCATCATGATCCTTGTGAAAAACCGAGTGAGATAGACCCTTTACTTGATCAAAACCACACAGATTTGGAGATTTTCAAAAATCAGTTAGGGTTGTGTTCTTGGCGCGTTTTTTGGTTTGAGAAATTCAAATATTTGTTTCAAAATATATTCAATTGAAGGCGTATGTATTACAAGCCACAAGCGTGGCTCAGTTGGCAAGTGTTTTGGTTGGTGAGAGAGAGGGTGTGGGTTCAAACCCTGGCAGGACCAAACCATTTTTTTTTACAACTATTTTTCTTCAATTTTTTACACAACTTCATCAATTAATTTAACCAATCAAATTAACTCATTTTAATTTCATTTTTTGTACACTCCTCATTTAATATATGTATTTTATGCATACCAACAAAAAATCACCAAAAAATATTTATTTAATACATTTTTTAAATAGGTTTAAAATGACATGTTTTTAAGTGTTTTTAAATACTTTAAATATTGTTTTTATTTGATTTTTCAAACCTAATCACTTGTAAATATTTTTTGATCAAACCCTAATTTTTTAGGTCTTAATTAAGCTTTAAAATTTGTTTTTTAACTTAATAAAGATGACTTTTGTCAAAAATTCCAACCGTTTTAAAACAAACGATCACAATTTTTCAAAATGATAAACCGTTTCTTTTTGGTTTTTCTTTTCAAAAGAAACTATTGATTAAATCTTTTTGGATTGATCAATTGATTTTCAAACATGGGCCTCTCGAATATTAGAGAGTATAAGTCCCTTTCCTTTTTCTTTGTACAGTTTTTCTTTAAACAAGAAACTTTTTCCAAAACTTCCAAACAGCTTTTTAAACAACAAATCTCATATCTTTTTCAAAACCATCCACCATGTTTTATGAAAATAAAACATGGGCCTCTCGAATATTAGAGAGTATAAGTCCCTCTCCTTTTTCTTTGTACAGTTTTTCTTCAAACAGAAAACTTCTTTCAAAACAAAACTTTCAAACAGTTTTTCAAACGACGAAACCTTGCGTCTGTTAATAAAACAATCAACCATGTTTTATAAATAAAACATGGGCCTCCACATAGGTATAAGTCCCATTCCTGTACATGAAATTAGGTATTTCATTGTACAAACACCTTTTTGTACATATCTCGATCAATTTGTTTTTTAACTTTGAACAACAAATCAAAAATGAAGGTTTTCTTTAAATCTTCCCAAAAATATACCATGGGCCTCCATGTAGGTATAAGTCCCGAGCCCTTTTGTAAATACCTGTTTACATAGCTTTGAATAAACTCAGTGGGTCTCTCCCCGAGTATAAGTCCCGAGCCCCCGTGCATACAAATGGATCATGCTTACAGGTATATTTCCTTCATAAACTCCATTGTATACACACACCTTGTCATATATAACTGTTCATACTTGTTCATATTTGTTCATGTACTTGTTCATATTTGTTCGTACTTGTTCATATTTGTGATTGTGTTATATGCTTGTTCAACTTAGTACAACACTAGGTTCCCCATAGCCTCCTATTGGGCTTCGTGCAAAGAATCTCCCTAGTTTAGGTTAGGACATAGAGTATGGTTTCTCGGTGAAATCGCTCTAAGAGCTCAAACCAACTATACCACGCCTCCTCTTGGGCTTCGTACAAACGACTTGTCCCTCCCATAGCCTCCTCTTAGGCTTACAATGCAAGGACCCTGGATTGTCCCTCCCATAGCCTCCTCTTGGGCTTACAATGCAAGGACCCTCGGATAGCCTCCTCTTGGGCTTCGTACAAGGACCCACGGGCTTCTTATAAGCATCCCCAATATCCAAACACAAATACCCTAGGAGATTAGACATTTATCATCTCTATGATAGGAGTATCTCTTCTATATCATCACAAACAATCAATCAATCAATCAATCAACTCTTTTTTGCCACAAGGCTGGCTAATCAATCAAACCTTTTTGCCACCATACTGGCTGATTAATCAAAGTTTTTGTCACAAGGCTGACTTCATTGAAACTTTTGCCACAAGGCTGGCTGATTAATCAAAACTTTTTGTCACAAGGCTGACTTCATTGAAAGTTTTTGCCACAAGGCTGGCTAAAAAACATCTTTATCATTCTAAGCACCATAAGTGGCATGGCCCAGGGCTTATAATGAAAAGATTTTCAAACAAAGAAACAAACAGATGTATGTGATGATATAGATTAGATACATCGAACATTTAGATGACATTTGTCTCTTATCCTTTGCTTCCACTAGCATAAGTGGGAACTACGATTGCTCTGACTTTCTCAACATCCCTTTGAGAATACGTAGGCACAAGGTCGTATCCTTGGCGAGCAAAACTTCTCCCTCAAACCACTCAAACCTTAGCACCCGTAGACCCCGAGCTACAGATGCTCTGATTCCCTCTAAGGGATATGTATGCAGAGGATCGCGATGATCTTTGCGAGCATAATCAAACAAACACATTAGGTCCCACCTATTTCACAAGAACCTCTCAATAACATGGAATGAAAAACATAGAAAAGAAACCTATAGAGTACTATAGATGCGTTGGGTGCTAATACCTTCCCTTCGTATAACCAACCCTCTTACCCAAAGATCTCTCCCCCACTTTTAAGGTTATTGCAGCTTTTTTCCTTTTCCTACTTTGGAAACAATAAAAAGTTTGGTCGGAACAAAAGAAAAATCATTTTTTTGAGCACTCGAGCCCAAAGAAGGCATCAGGTGTCTCATCCACAAAAAAAGGATACGATTTTTCCCCGCGACAGTGATGTGTTGTATATTTTGTGTTTGTGTGGATGTTGCATTCATTGAGTCACATCCATTTGCATAAAGCGACGGTGGCCTTAATGGAAAAAACGACCGTGGCCTTAATGGCAAATAGCGACGGTTTGCCCAATGGCAAAATTGAGATGGTGGGAGTTTTTCTCCAATTGGTACCACATGCATTTGCATTAGTAGAATCACAAGTGAATTGAGTTTGAGTCTTATTTGATCATGTTGTTGTGACTTTATGAAGATATGTTTGTTGTGATGTGATGACTTGATGACGAGATGTTTGTCGTGTTGTGTTGGAATCTTACTTGTGAATTGCATATATTGTCATGGTTGATTGTTGACATTGTTGCCGTTTCATAAGTTAATTATGTGATTTGGATTGTTGAGATGATGATATGTTTGTTGTGACGTGATGATAGTGTTATTGTGAATTTGAATACATTGTCCTAATTGATTAATGATATTGTTGCCGTTTTGAAAGTCGTATTACATTGATGAGTTGTTTCGTGATGAAAATCGTTGTATGATGTTATGTGATGCGAAGTGGTGAAATTATGTATGATTTATATCTCCTATATTATTTATCATGCATTCCTTTATATTGTAAGATATCTCACCCCTTTGCTGATATTTCCCCTACCATGGGAAATGGGAAGGTACTCAAGATTAGCCGTGGATGTTCGAGGTTATTTATGTGAAGTCTTTAAGTTGCTTTATGGCAAGTCGAGTTGGTTTCCATTGCTCTGATACGTAGCACTCGAGGGGATTAGTCGTTATTGTTTGATTGTTGTATTTTAAGTTGAATTGAAAGATGTTCATAAGTTGGAAGTTGTGAATGAAGTTATGTTTCCAAATTCTATGTATCATTATTAAATGCAATATAAGTATGTTTGTTTGGTTAAGTCAAATTGTGACATCCCAATGTTTGATTGAAGATTTAAATGCACTTTGATTTTAACTTATAATTGCGGGGTAGATTTGGGGTGTTTCAGTGGCGACGATGAAAAATTAAGACAAAAACCATTTGACTGACTTGACTCATTATTTTAGTGAAATTCGCCACCACGCTTTATTATTTCTAATGGAAATGAGAAAAGAGAGAAATAAAACCCAAAGAAGTTTTTCAAATCAAAGCTAATAAAATAAATCAGAGATCTTAGGTACGGGGATTGGTTATGCAAGGGGAATCTTGAGCATAATCAAAAGAATCTTGAGGTATTTGAGTGACACATCCACCTGTGGTCTACTGATGTATCCTACAAATCTAATTAAAATGTACTCCTTGATGGCCTATATTGATTCAGGTTGGCTAAATGATCGGGGTCACATACCTGTCTCCCAATTTTAAACCATTCAAATTTGAAAAATAAACAAATTATACGACGGTAACACACCTGCCAACCCCTTTAAACCTTTCACTATTATATAGTGAAAATTATCAAACGTCACAACAATAACCTGAGTTGTCCTCCCCGTAAACCATTATCCCGCGAATAAACGGTGAAAACCACAAAAAGTTTACGTTATTTCACTTTTTATTTTTTCTTCTTCTCTCCCTTCTTTTTTCATCTTCACATATCTCTCTCCTTCTTTCTTTGCACAGACTTTGATCATGTTCATTCCCAAATCGTATCAAGTTCTACTTCTATCACTGAATCTGTAAGTTTCGATTTCCTTGTCTCGTAATGCTTCTATCAATTTGGGTTTACTATGAACTCAGTTATTTCGTTTTAATAATGGTAGCCTATAGTTCTTGAATGAAAAGTCACATATGAACCTAGAATGATTTTGAATGTCTTTGATCTCTTTTTTTTAAATGTCATTATTTTGAATGTTATATGATTCAGTTAAAAGTTTTAAACCAAAATTACAATGGTTTGAACTGCCAGGATGTCACACTCACGACTATTTAAAATCGTCGCAATAAATAATGAAAACAAAAATCAAATAGAATTTCACGACGGTAGGTAACCGTCACAATATTCAATTTACCTCAGTTCCATAACCGTCTTGAGAGAGAATGAAGATTGTTGTGACAGTTTTGACGATCTTCGCAATACAGCCTCGCGACGTACGTTTCTACGACAAAATTGCGACTGTTGTGACTTACGAATTGTGGAGGTTCTAACTGTCGTAACTTGGCAATATGAAATGTCGCAATTTGCTAATTTTCTTGTGGTTCTTCTTACACAATTGATGGAATTTGTTCCTAAATATCAATTTTAGGAATCCTATTTCAAGTGTCTCAATCGGAAATATCCATGATTGTGGATGAATCAAAAGTTGTTGGTGAAGATGTGTTGTACCCTAATTTGTGACCCTAAGATCTCACCTCATTTTGCATTGAGCAACAAGAGTGTGATCATCATTATCATCATTGTCATTATACATAATTATTATGCATATATATATATATATTGTTAAACTAACCTCACATTCATGAAATATTTACCCATCCATCATATATTATACTCATACATACATGATATGATCTTACGGTATGTCATTCCTTTTATTCATAATACATTTTGTACTTGACTTTATACATTGATATATTTGTTTATACTCACCCTTTGATAGTATCCGTGATACACACACCATGTCTCACACACCACTTGAGATACTCACCCTTAATTCTTTCTTGAGATGTATGATTCCTCATTGTTGCTAAAATCCAAAGGAATGAGAATGGTATTAACTAAAATTGTCAAGATACTCACTCTCTTTTCCAACTCTTTTACTTTGCGCTTAGTATTCTTAAATCTTAGCACTTCCTCCCTATTTTAAAATGGTTTTGTATTGTTAAAACTCAACCTCTTTTAAATCAATATTGGTTTTATATTGTTAAAGCTCAACCACCACTCTTTTAAATTCACATTTTCCTTGTATTGTTAAATCTTGACACCTTTTAAAACTTGTTAAGTATTGTTAAAGCTTAACATTTTAAAAAACCCGTTGAGTATTGGTAAAACACAACACCCAAAAATATTTTGGCCACTTGGCTCTTTTATTTTTCTTTTAAAAGGAACTACAAATGCTCTTACTTCCCTATTGTACTTAAGGGGTACGTAGGCATAAGATGCGATATCTTGCCGAACACACTTTTAAAATTGATTTTCTCACCCTCCCACTCTATTTAAACAAAACACATAAACAACAACAACAACAATAACAACATAATATATATTTCAAAGAGGTTCCTATGGAGTACCGTAGATGTGAGGGGTGCTAATACCTCCCCTTGCATAATCAGCCACCGAACCTAAGATCTCTGGTTATTTTATTAATTTTGATTTTAAAAAATCTTCTTTAGATTTTATTTTGCTCTTTTTTCCATTTTCTTTGGAAATAATAAAGCGCGGTGGCGACTTTCACTAAAATAACGAGTTAAGTCAATCAATGGCTTTAGTCTCAATTTTTCACCGCTACAAGGTGTAAGTGTGAAACCTACTATTATTATGTTTCTTATTTTTTTGGCAAAATACTCTATTTGGTCCTGTAAGTTAACCCCGAGATTCATTTTGGTCCATTAACTTCAAAAAGTTCTATATTGGTCCCTTAACTCTTCAAAAGGTGTCTGTTTAGTCTTTTTTGGCATATTAGCGACGGATTTAGCGACCAATTTTTGAGTTTTTCCGTCGCTAATATGACAAAAAGGACTAAAATGACACCTTTTGAAGAGTTAAGGGACCAATATGGAACTTTTTGAAATTAAGGGACCAAAATGAACCTCGGAGTTAATTTACAGGACCAAAACGAATATTTTGTTTTTTTTTTTTTTTATATTCTCATTGATCTAACATTAGATTTTTTTATTTCGCCGCATTATAAGTGTTTTTTAGGATTTGGTCTTTAATTGTAATCTATTTTATCCATGAACATTAGGAATAAATAATATATTTTATGTTGGATATTGTATGACCCCTTCAATTATTTTCTTCAGCTTTTTGTTTTTTAAATTTTATTTTGTTTACTTTTATATTTTGCCAACATTATAAAAGCACATGTTTAGCTTCTCTTAATTGTTTTGATTTTTTGAATTTTAAATTTTATCTTATACCTATTGTCCTGAACTATGGCTTGTGCATTACATTATAGAATAACTCAGATTTATATATCTTTACATATATGGTAATTAATGGATCAATTAAAAGCTTTTGTTAGAGGTACATGTTTAGGAGGAGGAGACTTCTGAAAAGTTTTACATTTCCTTTGAATAATTTTTTGTTAGTTACTTTTGATTACTAGGGTGCTGGACTTTTTTTTTATATGCTAGGGTGTTGGACTTTCAATATTTAACTTTACTAGAATTCCAAGAACAACTTAATTGAGATCTTAAGAATAACTTAACTTACCCATCAAAAAAAAAAGAATAACTTAACTTAGATTCTAAGAATAACTATGATTATAATCTGAATTTACTTCTAATATAATATGAGCATAAGTATTTAAATCCCTGAGCATGAGAATAATCTGAGATTAAGATTTTATAATTGAATATGAAGGAACCTAATGATTAGAGATACTTGTAACAATTGTGACCTTGTGATTAATTACCTCATAGAACGCTGTCCACATTCGATTGTGTTATTGGAATTACTATAAATATAAATATTAAAGCTTTCTCCTCAGCCAAAAATAAACTGAGGTGTAATGTCAAGGCGCACCATTTTTTTCTTCAAAAAATAACA
The DNA here is from genome assembly GCF_029867415.1 of Vicia villosa. Lineage (NCBI taxonomy): Eukaryota > Viridiplantae > Streptophyta > Magnoliopsida > Fabales > Fabaceae > Vicia > Vicia villosa. Next base: position 118,160,220 of record NC_081183.1, on the reverse strand, counting down.
TATTTTCTCGTTTTTTAATATAATCGAGGGAGCAAACAATTCAGGACATGCTTCGAATTCCAACTATTATAATTTTTGTATTTATTTCTTTATAAGTGTAAACTAAACGATCTATTTCTTCGGTTTCCGTAATAATCGAGGGATAAAATAATCAAATTTTACTATAAAAGCATTCGTTAAACATATTTTACCCTAATCATAATTTATATGTAGCCACCCCACACTCGTATGCATCATTCTTAGGGGATAGATTGTAGGACAGAAAAAATCTTCATTGTTCTCCTATCTTGAGCAAAGCAAATTGTCTGCCCTTGCAATATATCTCATATAATGGTGTTGATTTTGTTGTTGTTGTTGTTGTTGTTGTGGAATAACCTTCCAATGTTGTCATTCAAAGGAAACATCAATGCTTTTCATGGGCTGACAACATTGAGAAATTTATCCTAAAAAAGGTGTAAATTGCATAAAAAATGGTGACTGATAAAAAATTGAAATGGAAACATAACATGTTACTTTCAATTTTTTTATCATTCATAATTTGGAAATAGTTTGGAACTAGTTTGGAACTCGAATCGGCAATTAAATCATTGAACTAGGTTCATAAACAAAATGAGCTTAATATGAGTTAAAAACTAAGTTCGTTAACTAAATGAGTTAAACTTAATCTATACATAGTTTGAATCGTTAGGTTCATGAGTCAACTCGATTATGTATGAGATGAATTATATTGTTTTTAAGAGTAGGTTCAAAACTTTGCTCCAAATCTCACCCCTATATTTTCTTTTAATCTAACGGTTTTAATTGATAGTTTATATAAGAATAATTATACAAATAAAATCAACGTCCTATAAATTTCAATCTTATAACTTTTATTATATTTTTAAATAAAAATTTAAAATGCCTAATATATAAAAAGAATAGACTTAAAAAAAATGACATTTAAGTCCGTGAAGCAAATGAATTGAACCTAAAGAGATGAACCGATTTGTTTGTGAACTTCTAATGCGTTGAGTTTGAGCTGGAAAAAAAGTTCGTGACAAACTGAATCGATATTTGCGCTGAACCAACTCTTAATGAGTCGAGCCAAATTAAGGTGAGTTTGACTCGACTCAACTCGACTCTTTTTCAGACCTACTTGAAACTATTTTACAAAATCGAGGGGTTACCTTATTGTATTTTATTTTTCTATTAAAAAAAGAAAATACCTTTTCCCTCGGTTTTCTAATGAAACTGGGGGATAAACATTTTTACCTCGATTTTTGAAATAATCGAGGGGATAATTTTGGCGCGATTATTGAGGATATTGAACAATATTCTTAAATAAATCTTTGTCGTCCATTTCATGAGTATCAATGGTAAATACACTATCATTAGTGATCTGCGTGAAACATAAAAAACTGCCATTATAAAAGCATTATGAATATCAAAAAATAATAATGAAATATCATGAACCGCTTGAAAATATCTACATCCAACACTTTAAGATCCTCAAGAGCATTTACCATCAAAGGATGTCTATGATGGATTGCAAGAGCAGAAAATTATTAAGGTTTAAGGTTTGTGATTTAAATTTTTGTTTGAGCGAAAATCATTTACTTGTTGAATTCTTCTTTTATTCTATATCGTAAACAAATGTAAGCAAAAGCCATAGAGAATATTCTGCACCCATAATTTGATATACCCTAAAATTCAATGATTCGAAGATCCAACATTTTATCTTTACTGAGAAATTAATTTTTACTTTAATATTTTATGTAAACTTTGTAATATCCTGGGTAAACAATGTAGTTTGTGAACAAATTAATTTATTAATATTATGTATAAACAATGTAACAGTAAAAAAATCTATCTTACCCCTAGGTTTTATTATAAACTGAGAGGTATGCTGCGCTAGTTTTAAAAATTATTCAAATGTAGATGTGTTAGAGGTCAAATTGTGCATATAGTTGTTCATATTTTTTATGGTATTTTACAACTCTTATCCTAATTTTCACTTAATTGTTCATTATATTCATGTAAATAAATAACTCAAGTTATGTGTGTAAATTCTAGGTTTCTTTACTTTTCTTTTGCATTCTGAGGTACTTTTGGTTATGGAGAGTTTGGAACTCAATTTTTGGAAGCAAGGAGCTTGGAAGAAGCATGGAGTCCAATTCAAAAATCCAAGTTTCAGCAATCTCGCTTAGCCACCTTCAAGCGCGCTTCCATGGGCTAATCCAATGACGAACCAAAATTTGTAGCTCGCTTAGCCAATCTTCTGGCTAAGCGAAGTCAACTTGAAATCAGATATTTCTGCTAGCTTGCTTAGCGTACCATTCTGGCTAAGCGAGATCAACTTTTACGTACTTATGAAAAGAGGCACTTTGTGATATTATGGGGGGTCTTATCCTTATCTTGACTACCAACTTTGCATTCAAGATTTTCTAGGGCAAGAGAAAAATAAGGAGTGTAGCGGTGAATTTGGTGAGACTAGAGTCATGGGAAGACTTAGTTCATTTTAATTAGAGTCGCCACCGCACTTTATTGTTTCCAAAAAGGAATGGGTGAAAGAGCGAATAAAATTCACAGAAGTTTTTAAAATCAAAACTAATAAACTTATTAGAGATCTAGCTACGGAGGGTTTGTTATACAAGGGGAAGGTTTTAAGCACCCCTCATATCCATGGTACTCCATGGGAACCTCTTTGTTTTTGTGTTATTATATTTTGTTTGTAAATAACTTTTTTTATAAAAAACCTATGTAAAAAACTTTTTTGAAATACAGGGTGGGGATGGGAAGAGAAGTTTTTGAAAGTGAGCTCGATAAGATATCGCATCTTAGGCCTACATACCCCTTAATTGCAATAGGGAAGTCAGAGCTTATGTAGTTTCTCTTTTTTTTTTTTTTAAAAAAGGGGGAAGGGGCCAAAGTGGCCAAAATATTTTTGGGTGTGAGCTTTAAAATACTCACAATTTTTTTAAAAGAGGGTTAAGCTTTAAAATACTTAACAAGTTTAAAGGGGGATTAGGCTTTAAAATACCTAATAAGTTTAAAAGGTTAAGCTTTAAAATACTTAACAATTTTGAAAAAGGGAATTAGGCTTTAAAATACCTGACAAGTTTTACAAGGTTAAGCTTTAAAATACTTAACAAATTTTTAAAACAAATCAAAGAAGGACCAAACTTTAAAATACAAGGTCAATGGGTTAAGATAAGTTTCACCGGGAATAATTCATCTCTTAACACCAAAGTTTGAAAACAAGATCAATGGATCAAGAATAGTTTCACCGGGAATAATTCTATTCTCAATACCAAGGTTTCAAAACAAAAGGGTTTTGGCTAAGCTTTAACAATACTAAACCATAAACAAGTGAAAAGCTTTAAAATACTTAACAAAAAAGTAAAAGAGATTGGAAAAGAATTTAATTACCTTGACAATTTAGTCAATATCATTCCCATCCTATGGATAAAACATCAAGCTTAAAAAAATTAACAATAAATACCTCGTGTATGTACAAGAACAAATAAGTGAGTGTTAACAAGCTAGAGATGGATGTACCTAAGCCCTTGGATTCAAATCATGTATGAATGAAGAATGATTAATGTGATGATTAAACATTGGGTTAGATAAAATATTAACAAGCACAAATCACATGGATATAAAATCACAAGTATGTACAAGACAAGGATTAACAATTAAGTACAAGACATGGATTAAAATCAACAAGTATGTACAAGCACAAATAAGTATGGATAAACAAAGATCAACATGTTGCAAATTTTTTGGTTAGGATTTTAAACCTAAAGTTTTTTAAATTAGGGTTTTAGAAATTAGGATTTTGAAACATACACCTAAACCTAATTAATTTTCATTGTTAAATACCAATTTCTTTAAGAGAACTGTTCTAAGGGTACATAGATAAGTGAAAGACACTCTAACATAACCCTAAACAAGTATTGACAAAAATATACTAAGTTACCTTAGAGAAATATTCAAAAAGAAACTTATTTTTGTTGAATTTTCCTATATTAAAAGACTTATTTTTGATTAATTTTTAAATGATGATAAAATAAATATTTTTGGGATTTTTAATCATGGTTTTAAAATACACTAATTAAATAAAACACACAAAAAAGAAGGGGTTAAAAATATTAATTTTCCTATTTTTGGTGATTTTTCAAAGCTTTATAAAAAAGATAAAACTAGTGATAAAAAATTAGACTTTTGTCTTCAATGGGGTTTGAACCCAGGACCTCTCTATTGCAACACAAAACATTAGCCATTGGGCCACGCGCGTGCATTTTATCATAGAGCCCATTCAGTTTAACATAACACTTAATTAGCAGTGAAAGTGTAAAAAAATGCAAAAGGTCTGGGGCGAGGGGGATTCGAACCCCAGACCTAAGGGTCAAAGGCGCTTTGAGTGGAAAACAGAGAACCAAGTGAGCTGAAACGATTTAGTCGTTTATGAATGACTTGCACTAAAGATAAAATAAACCCAATTTTAAAAATTGAAAAAAATGGCGCCATTGTCTTCTTCTTCCTCGCGAAGAACAACAACAACATCATCAATGGTGATTTTGCCATTTTCTCAAATAAGCATCAATTTTGAAAATCTAAGACCCTAAATTGATCAGAAAATCATCACGAATCCAACCATGTGACTCACAAACATTAACATTTAAAGATTAACACGAATTTATGAAAAATACGTATGAACCCTAAAACCTAAATTTAAAATTAAATGCTTAACATGAACAATACATCTCTAATAGCTTAGAGCTATTGATCACCACATAACAACAAACATTTTGATATCCAGAAACACATCAATGGAGTCTCAACCAAGAGACTCAAGTTTAAGCTCACATACCTCTGAAAATGGCTTCGGGCAAGGCTATCAATGGACCTGGGAATGCCTCAATGATCCAGAAATCTTCTATGGACCTTAGGGGAGCTATTACAATGCTCAAAAGATCTTGATTGTACCTGTAAAATAAAATTTGATTTGCCCCTGGGATCTGGTTGAAGAGGTAATATCTTCTTGAGCACGAGATCATCTACCTTGAATCTTCGAGGTCTGACTTTCTTGTCAAAGGCTCTCTTCATCTTTTCTTGATAAAGTTGATTGTGTCATAATGCGGTCATTCTTTTCTCTTCAATAAGATTCCACTAATCATGTCTAGCTTGACACCATTCAGCTTCTGATAACTTGGCTTCCATTATGATCCTTAAGGAGGGAATCTCAACCTCTATAGGGAGTACGGCTTCTTGGCTTCCATTTTGATCAAATGTCTTCAATATCCATATGATGATGATTTGGATCTTTTAAAGTCCATGGTTGACTATTTTCCTCAAAAGTCAAAGGTTGACTTGTACAGTTGACTTTTTCCAAATGAATGGTTGTCTTGTGATTTCCAAATGAATCAAGCTCTCCTCTTCAAATGAATTAGGGTTTTGAGGCTCACAAAGGAGCTCAAGCATTCTCGTGTTCTCAACTGATTTCCCTCATCAATATCCAAGCCCAAATATGGTTCAATTCAAGATCAACAACTTTCAAATTTATCCGGTACACAATTAGGGTCATTGACCTATTCAAGGATCTCAAATGAATCATTATAATCCACTCATAACATCCATTTATCTATAAGAGCTTGATTCTATTGATGCTTAGAAGAAATCAATTCATTTGAAAAAAGTCAACTTTTCAAGATCACCTTTGAATTTTGAGAAATTTGGTCAACCAAGGACTTTTGAACATCAAAATCACGAATATATGATTATTGATGTGATTTGATTCAGAAAAATCAAGAAAATCAACCAAAGATCCAAAAGTCAACAATTAGGGTTTTGATTTTTTCATGAAGAAAACACATGTTCTTGCTCAATTTTGAAATGCCATAACTTCCTCAATACTTGGCCAAATTTTGTGCTCCAAAGCCTCATTTGAAGAGAATATTAAGATCTACAACTTTGACAATATGAGCATTTTGGAAAAGTGACTTTAATCACCAAAAACTGTTGCATTGAGCCTCTACATTGTTTGATATACACCAAACACAACACAAGTCTAACAAGAAACACCCTAATTTGTGGGGGAGTCACCCTAAGTTGTGATTAAAGTTTGGCAAAGTACCATTGAGACTATAACTTTCTCGTTTCTACACAAACAAGCAAAGTGACACAACTTGAGCATGGGGACTCCAAATGATCTGATTCCCCCCCTAACAAACCACAAATTGAGCCTATAAATAGAGGCCTTTGGTTCTGAAACCAAACACACAGAAATTATCAAAATCACTACTCCACTTGCAACTTCAAAATTGTCACTTTGCATAAACTTAGATTTTTTAAGTTCTAAGTGTTTTTTGTGTCAAACAAACATCCAAACACCTTCCATATACCTCATAGAAGCTATCCAAACCTTAACATCAGGTCTGTAACACCTTGAATACCATTCCCTATTTTCAACTTTTGCCATTTGCAAAAGGATTCGGGTAAAGCAATTTGAGCAACTTCAAAGGGTTCTAAGCATTCAAATAACTTCACCAAGGTCCAAGGAAGCTATCCAGATGATTATTTCACTTATGGAATTCCATTAATCCAAGTTTTAATTTCCAACTTCAGAGGTAAGTTCTTCAAACTTGAACTCCCTCGTTTATGCATCCTTTTTAATAAAACTTGATTCTATTATGTTCAGCATGATGTAAGGATCAAAACCCCTCTGTTTGTGTTCATTTATCATTTGTATATACCGTTTAATTTGAAATTGAAGTTTTAGGGTTCATACGAGTTTTAGATAAATTCTTGAGTAATAGTTTGAATAAATTGATGTTTGGTACATGTCTGGATTTATGTTGAAAAACGGAACAAGTTTCATGATTATAATTTTGGAAAAGATTGAGTTTCGAGGGAGATGAAATTTCCCGAATTTATTGTCTCAAGGAAGAAGATGAAGTTCATCTTCTAATTTTATGAACTTTGTTTATATTATATTTAATGGTATGTGTTTTAATAAGTGGATGTATGACCACCCCAGTGGAAATGCGCGCGCTCTTAAGACTTTCTCCCTTGCCTAAGTCGCAGGTTCAATCCCATTTTGTGATTTTATTTGATTTTTACACATTTTTGATTGTGTTACATATTTATTAAACCAAGTTCATCATTCTAACACACCAAGCGCTTGGCCCAGTGGTAAATGTTTTAAACTGTGAGCATTAGGACGTGGGTTCAAGACCTGCCAAGTACAAAGCTTATTTTTTATCACTGGTTTTATTATATTATTTTTACAACTTAGATATTTTATTTAAAATAGAAAATCAACTTATTTTATTTGATTTTTGTACTCTACCTCTTTATGGGACATATTTTGTGAATATATTTTTAAAAGTCCAAAAATACTTTTATTTGATCAACTTTTAATTAACTCAAAAATGGTATTTCTAATACCATTTCAAAAAACCCTTTTTTTCAAAATATTTTCAAGTGATCTTTCACAAATTGATTTGTATATTTGTGTGAACCAATTAGGGTTAGATTAGAATAAGTCAACCTTGAAGATGTTAGCATGATCCCTTAGTTGATTGACCTAGGATTTTGTTTAAACTTTGTAAATAAAAATGATTAGGTTAATTAACATATGATCAAAACCCTAATCCAATCCCTTTGATATTTTGATCTCATTGCAATACCATGTTGATATTAACTTGTTGCTATGATCTCTCCTTATTATCCACTTGTATATATGTTTGTTGATTTACATCTTTGTACATCGAATTTTATCGAATTTTGATCCTCACAAAAGTTTTTCGTCACAAATTTTATCGAATTTTGGTCCCTATAAATATGACACTTTTCACAAATAGTCCCTACGAAAAATTTCATCGAATTTTGATCCTCACAAAAGTTTTTCGTCACGAAATTTATCGAATTTTGGTCCCTATAAATATGACACTTTTCACAAATAGTCCCTACGAAAAATTTCATCGAATTTTGATCCTCACAAAAATTTTTCGTCACGAATTTTGGTCCCTTCCGTTAGATTACTCTAACGGAGGCTTACGTGGCACGCCACGTCAGTAACTGTCACATTAAAGAAAAAGAGACAGATTGCGGGGGTTTTAAACCCACTTTAAATAACTTAAAAAACTAGTTTATATTCTGTTTACAATTTTATATTTAAAATTTTAAAATTAATTTTTGAATTTTATAAAAAATTTAAAATAAAAATAAATAGTATAATTTTTATTAATATGATGTTGTGTAACAGGATCATATTAATAATTTTTCAATAATTTCCCTGCAGTGTCTTGTCCCGTCAAGTCTGTGGTGGGGACGAGATTCCCTGCAGTGTCTTGTCCCGTCAAGTCTGTGGTGGGGACGAGATTCCCTGCAGTGTCTTGTCCCGTCAAGTCTGTGGTGGGGACGAGATTCCCTGCAGTGTCTTGTCTTGTCATGTCTGTGGTGGGGGGACTAGATTGCTATAGAGGCATGCATTCTTGTCATGCTAAATTATGTTAAACCATTGCATGCACCGATTTATCATATACTTTTATTTTTTATTTAGATGTTGAGAATTTTATATTATAATAGATTTTAATTCATTATCATAATTTGTGACATGCATTATCATAATTTTTAATTCATTTAAAACATACAATTATAATAGATTTTGAGACTTTTATATTAAACTAGCGCAGATATATATTATGGAAAACATTAATTCATTCATTAATTAAAAAGGTACATTGACAATAACCAACACAGAAACCAAAACATCTAAGAAAATAACACATAACAACTTGTAGTACACGCTTGATCATTGCAACAAACACAACAACACTTAATCTAAACTACTCGAGTATCACTGCAAGAACAAGTGGATTTTCAACGCCTCGGTTAACCTCTCCACTGTGTGTCCAAAACATTAGATCCACGTCCACATCGTCTTTCACACGGTCCCAGTAATACATGTAGGTGCCTTCTGGATTATTATCCGTCAACGTAATGTATGGACAACGGTAATCTATCTGTTTAACTTTTCTGGTCGGACCATCTAGTTGACGAAACCCAGTGTTGATGGCTCTAACAATTCTCTGGAAATTCCAATGGGGGTTAAGGCAGACACGCATGTGACTACCTTCCTCAAAAAAAACGACAGTCCAAACCGAGTTCATTTTTAGTGTTTGCAGTAAGAATGAAGAAAGAGTTGGTACTTCAACTCCACACACACACACACCTTTATTTATAGTGGGTGAAATACCGCGGAAAATAATTTTGCTAATTATTAATAACTTAAATACTAATTGGAAACTTTGTAATGTTAATAAAACATTTCATTAATATATGCTCAGAGCATTTAATTGGACGGTACAGAAGTAGCTGAAATGATAAAGAAACTGCAACATCTAGGATATTACAACGGTTAGGACAATGTCTTCTCTGTCCTCCATCATTCGAGTGCATTGAATGTCGTCCTCCATTGTCTCCCACCAACGCTGTCTTTCAAGAAAAGCACCTCCCCTTGTTCTAAGTCTCTTGATAGATCTGATTTGTTCGCCTTGACTCCACTCTCCCTCCAAAAACCTGAGAAGGGTTCTCTTAAGCTGGTCCATGGATTGAATGTTCCAAAACATTACCTGCATGGGAGGTTTGACGGCAGAGAAAATAACGTATCCGTTTCTTCGAACAATGGGAGGTTGATAGTCCAAACGCCTTACAGGTGGTGGAGGCTCAGTAGTCCGGTGCGTGCTATCTGGCCTTATTCGAGATCTCATTTTTTCGTGTGTGTACTGATGCACACAAGAAACCCTAATTTATAGAGGGACAATTAGGGTTTCATTTACAAGGGAAAAACATAAACAATAATTTTGAAGAATAAAAATTAGGGCCCCACATGGTCCCCATCTGTTTTCTGTCCCTAGCATGCGTCCGAAACGAGTTCCTGTACCCTAGCATGCGCCTGTAATGATTCCTGAAGCGATTCCTGATAGATTCCTGCAACGATTCCCCCTATCTTCATGCATGCAGCCCTATCTTTTGTGGCATGCATTAGTCATGTCAAAGTTACTATCTTGTGCAGAATTATTGCTTCATTTCTTGCATGCATTACCCTTGTGTAAGAGGTGGGGACGAGATTCTCTTGTGGCATGCATTAGTCATGTCAAAGTTACTATCTTGTGCAGAATTATTGCTTCATTTCTTGCATGCATTACCCTTGTGTAAGATTTCTTGCATGATATATAGGAACTACTTCACATACTATTTTTTACAACCATCACAACTTTCCCAAACATTTCTTCCTTTTACAACACAACACAATTCTCACATTTCTTCTTTCACAAACACATATCAAAATTATGGCATCCACCTCGCAGTTCAAAGTTCGTGTTCATATGAATGGTGAGACATACCACTGCGACACAAACGGTTTTCTATTTAGAAACACAAACTCAACACGTTTTGCTCTAAATAGACAATCAGATTTCTCTTATCTAAAAAGGAAAATCGAATCCAAAATAAGAGAACAAGTGTCTCAGATATTTTACCGACAACCCCTTCTTCAACCTAACAACTCAGTCATATTTTGTCAATCACAGATAACAACTGACTTAGAGGTTCAAAACATGTTCCTCACCCATGAGCATTTTGGTTATGATTATCTGGAACTGTACATAGTGGTTGAACAAAATGCTCCTTCGCAAAATATTCAGTCACAAGTTATTGATCCTGTTGTTGATGACGAACAACAACCCGAGCATGTCATTGACGAAGAAACTGATATAAAAGATGTTGTTGATGAGTTGGTGAATCGTGAATCCGAAGATGAAGGTGACGAAGAAGTTCCAGTACCGGATCGAGTACCGGATACACATGCATATTCACCTCCGGCACATTTCACAACGCTTAATTTAGGAGAGGACGAGCCATCGTCCGATATGTTCTACAATCCATACATGAGGTCAAGCGAGGAGTTAAAAGAGGGTGACACGTTTCGTTCGAAGGATGATTGTCTGTTGGCTATAAAAAATTGGCACTTAGCAAATTGTGTTGATTTTAAAGCCGATCGATCAAATCCAGAGAGAGTCACTATTGCATGCAAAAACCCGGAATGTGGATACATGCTGAAGGCATCGTTCAGAAAGAAGTTTAACGCGAGGGTGATACGTTCGATATCTCAAGCCCACACCTGCGTCACCACTAACATGGCGCAAGATCATTGAAAACTCAGTCATGACATGATATGTCATACCATCATTCCTCTGGTCGAAACTGACCCATCCCTGAAGGTGAAGACAATTATTTCTCATTGCGTTTCTGTGTTCAAATACAGACCTTCGTACAGAAAGGCTTGGTTGGCGAAACAGAAAGCAATTGAAAGAGTCTACGACAACTGGGAGGAATCGTACCAACAACTTCCTCGCTACCTGGCTGCACTGCAATTGTATTCACCTGGGACTGTTAGTATATTGGAGACACTGCCGGCACAGTCCCAGGACGGAACCCCTCTCGAAGGTAATGGAATCTTCCATAGACTATTCTGGGCGTTTCAACCATGCATCGTCGGTTTTGGTTTTTGCAAGCCGATTATTCAAATTGATGGAACGTGGCTGTATGGGAAATACAAGGGAACTTTGTTGATGGCGGTCGCGCAGGATGGAAATAGCAACATTTTTCCAATAGCATTTGCTTTGGTAGAAGGCGAAACAGCTGCTGCTTGGGGTTTCTTTCTGAAGAATCTCCGAGCTAGAGTCGCTCCACAACCTAATCTTTGTTTGATTTCTGACAGGCACACTTCTATTGACAGCGCATACAACAATCCGGCAAATGGTTGGCACAACCCTCCGTCTAAGCATGTCTACTGTATTAGGCACATAGCACAGAATTTTATGAGAGAGATCAAGGATAAATTTTTGAAGAACCACTTGGTGAACGCGGGGTATGCCTTAAACCAACCTGGATTTCAATACTACCGCCGAGAAATAGCGTTGACAAATCCAGATGCAGGGAGGTGGATTGACAGCATTGATAGAGCAAGATGGACTAGGTCATACGACGATGGGGCTAGGTGGGGCCACATGACTACAAATCTTGTGGAATCAATGAACGGGGTTTTCAAAGGCATACGAAACCTACCTGTAACTGCCATTGTTAGTGCTACGTATTTTCGAATGGCAACTTTGTTCGCCACACGAGGTAAGAGGTGGAATTCAGTGTTACAAACACAACAGGTATATAGCGATGTCTGCATGAAATATATACAACAGGAATCTGCCAAGGGTGACACTCATCGGGTGACCGAGTTCGACCGTCATGGCCACACCTTCAGTGTAAAGGAAACAATTGACCACAACCAGGGACTTCCACGACAACAGTATCGCGTCAATATCCCAGATCGTTGGTGCGACTGTGGCCAATTTCAAGCATATCGCATGCCTTGCTCCCATGTCCTTGCAGCATGTTCACATACTCACTTTGATGCATTATCTTTGGTATCAGAAATTTACAAGGTATCAACGTTGCTCAACGTATACGACAATTACTTTCCGGTGGTAGCAATGGAAGCATATTGGCCTGTGTACGAGGGGGAAACAGTTTGGCATAACGATTTAATGCGTCGGAATAAAAGCGGTCGACCAAACAGCAGGCGTATTAGAACCGAGATGGACGTAACTGAAAAAATGCAGAGGAAGTGTAGTATATGTCGTGAGGTAGGACATAATAGGACCAAATGTCCCAATCGTGGATCTAGTTCCACAACATAGTTATTAGTTTCGATGATGTTTGTAATTTACTTTTTCAATGAAATGAACTTTTTTTTTATAAATTTTATGGGTTACAACACAAAAAAAATTACTAAATAAAAAAAAGTTCATGGTACATATTGAAAGAAATTACCAAATATTACCATGGAAAAAATATTTGGAACCAATAAAATTTACAAAGATTTAAGAGAAAATAGTACCGAAAACATTAATATTGAAAGTAAAAAATTACCTAAAATATAATACCATGAAAAAAATTAAGAGGAAATAATGAAAAAAATTACATTAATATTGAAAAAAAATTAAGAGGAAATAATGAAAAAAATTACATTAATATTGAAAATTACATTAATATTGAAAAAAATAATTAAGAGGAAACAATGAATAAAATTAAGAGGAAATAATGAAAAAAATTAAGTGGAAATAATGAAAATAAGATTGAAAAATATTGAAAATTACATTAATATTGAAAAAAAAATTAAGAGGAAATAATGAAAAAAATTAAGAGGAAATAATGAAAAAAATTACATTAATATTGAAAATTACATTAATATTGAAAAAAATAATTATTTATAAAATCCATTTTGAAATAATAATTGAAAAGTATAACATAAAAAAAAGTTAAGAGGAAATAATGTTAAAGAAAAAAAATAACAAAAAAAAAAAGAAAAAAAATTAAGGGGGGGTGTTGTCGCCAGGGGGGGTGGCGACAACACCTAAATATTGCATGTAGGCGCCAATGGGCCTGGCGACGACGTTATGGGCCAAGTGTTGTCGTCACCCCCCCTGGCGACAACGTGTTGCAGATAGCAAAAAAGTGACATTTGGGAAATTATTTTGAAAAGTTGGTTATTTCTGAAATTTTTTTTAAAAAAATGGATATTCAAAAAAAAAATTCGGTATATGTAGAGTGTTAAATCATTTTCTTGAAAAAAGTTTATGAAAAAATTATAATAAAATTCAATAAATTTATAAGTGTAACTTGTCCATACTAAAAATAAAAAAATAATTCTGCCAAATTTCTATATTATATATATTTTTTGAAATTACTCTTATTAACCAAATAAATGGTGAAATAAGTTATAAAAATAATTTTGCAGCAGCATGAAATATATATAACATTATCACGGTGGGTGTTGTTTAAAACCTAACTTTCTCAGTAAACAATTGCACCATGGGTTCAATTACTATTTACTAAAGGACAAAACTTATTTACAATTTCTTAGGTGTGATTCTTACGATTTTTCAATTAAAATATGATAAATGTACGTAAATATGATTTAGTGAGTAAAAATAGGAGAAGTTTACCTACGTATAAAAGGAAATTATACACTTGTTATATTTTTATTGGAAAATAGTAAGAACCACACCTAAAGAATTTTACCTAAGTTTTGTCCTTTCCTAAATTATAAATAACAAGCTCAGTAAACAATGCAAGGCGAGTGGACATTATGAGACAAAGGATGCAAAGATCATAATTGTAATAAAATTAAAGTAATATTTCAAAATTGAGGGGCGTGCAGCTAGGGGTGACAAAACGGGTCGCCCGCTCCGCTACGTCCCGCCTCATGTCCGTCAAAAAGCGAGCGGGGCGGACAAGTCTGCCAAGGAAAATGGGCATAAAAATCATGTCCGTCCCGTCAAGGTGGCGGATAGGCGTGCGGAGGACTTGCCCGCCTATTTTTTTTATTTTTCTTTCATTTTTTATAGATTAATAGTCTTTTTTTACCTTTCAATTAATTTTTTCACTTATTTTTTATAAAGCATCTTTTAAATAAATTTTACCTTAAAAAATATTGCATATATTTGCAAATAAATGTATAAAATAAAATCATAAAGAATTTGAATTACTAGAATTAATTAAAAAGGGCGGACTTAAGGCGAGACAAGCTTAGCAAATAGGTGAGACGAACTTTAGCGGGCGGCGAGCTTTGGCGCGGCGAGCTTAGGCGGGCGGTGGATTTTGGCGAGGAGGGCTTTGATAGACGGTAGACCCAAAATCTCAACCCAATCCGCCATTTTTAGAAGGGTGCGCGGGCCGACTCAGCAAGCCACCGCCTGTTTTGTCACCTCTAGGTGCAGCTGCCCAAAGTGAATCTGCATCTGGTGATTGATTGACAGTGATCGATTGACACTATAAAATTATTTTATTATGTCAATGCATCATTTCTTTTCTCTTATTTATTTTTTAAAAGAAATAAATACGATATTTTCCAAGCATTAAAATTAAAATACATTTCTAAATTTGTCCTTCTTATAAAGGAAATTTATCACAATTCGTCATCATTTTAATGTTTTCATTCATTGGATAATGATTTAACATTTAAGGTTTGTTTTTTCTTTTTTCATTCCCATCTCCTTATTAACCTATGAATTAGAAGTTTTTCATTGATTGATATAAAAACATTTTGCAATAACAATCCAAAGAAACTAGACAATAAATTTTCTCTAATGGCCAACCGCATCTCAAACATAAACTCTCTGAACATCTTTGTTATCTTGGTTTCTTTCATCGCGTGTAAGTTTTTCCATCAGTTTGAAGGTTCTCATAATTTTAGGTATTCGTCTTTGCAGTCGTGTGCAGAGAATATCATATTTTTATTGAAACAAGTTAGAAAAAATTCTAACTAATTTTTGTTTCATTATTTCATAGTGCAATCAACACAGGTAGGAGCTACTTGTTCAAAAATTGTGGGGAGATGTGAAGTACAAAACTGCGCTGCAACTTGTAGAAACTTTCCAGGTACTGGTGGTGGCTTCTATTCATGTGAATACTTTGAGTTGTGCACTTGTTTTTTCAATAAGGCACCTCCTAAAGTTGATGAAGAACGCCCTTGCAATGCGGGGCTACAACTTTGCGATGCTACGTGTGATTCAAATTGCTGCAAATCAAAGTGTACTGAAATATACAAAAATTATGTTAATCCTACTGGGGATTGTGTTCGAGCGTTTCAGAATACTCATTGCATTTGTTACTATGATATGTGAATTGCTACTTATTGATTGAAATAATTTGGTATTAAAAATTTGTGTGGATTATTACAATCAATTGAATTGCTCCTTATCAATTGAAATAAATACTGTAATAAAATGTGTTGATTACTATACATTGAAATGCTTTTCAAATTCAGTCCTAATACCTGCATGCACAAAAAGTTTATTTATTTTTTATTACTTTAATAAATTCAGTTTCTTCTTTTTTCTTAATTTTAATAATAAATATTTAACATATAGTAAGAATGAAAAACATTATTTTTTTCCTTTTATTTTAATATATTTCTCTATGAGTAAAAATTAAAAAAGATTATTGGGTATTAATGTCGTATCTATTTGTATAACTTTACTAATTTATTTAAAATATTGAATTTCTTTTGATTATTAAAAAAAATTATTGGGTATTAATGTCCTTTTTTTTTTAATAAAGTTCTTAAATATTGAATTTCTTTTGGATTTTCCTGCGGATTTTAACTTTAAGGACTAAAATCACATAGATTTTAACATTGAGGGATCATTCCCAAGAAAAAAAAGATACAGGGACAATCAAAAACACACTAACAACATGGAAGATATTCTTACTCCAAGAGTAAGTTATCAAGACTTACTTCTCATCATGATCATTGATTCTTTTCAAATTTTTTAAAATTTTAAAAACTGTTTAATTATCCTGTTTAAAATTTTTTCATGCGTGTTTAGAATATTTTAAAATATTTCTTTACCAAATTATAGAATTTTTTATAATAAGGAGAATTAAATATGAATTTTTTAAATTTCAAAAGATAATAATAAAATTAATGCAAATTTCGACTTAGATATCAAATTTTTAGTTTCTTTTTTTTCAAGGAACTTTTTAATAACGTTATAAACATGTCAGTAAAATAATCATTCAAAAATATATATCGGTTTACCATTAGAGACTAAAACTACTTGCATAATAATTTTATGGGGACCAAAATATGCCGTTTTTTAATAGGGACTAAAAATGAAATTTGAGATATATATAGGGACCAAAAACATACTTAGCCCTATATTCTTTAATAGACTGCAATATACTTTTTTACTATTAAAATTTATTAACAGGTTACAACATAGTTTATGCAATAAAAAAGAATGAAGTTAGTTATATAAACCAAGTCAGTGACTAATTTTCTCCTCTAGAATAATGTTTCAATTCTCTTGTTAAAATATCAATATTTAGAAATAATATGAATAAAGATATTGTATCATCAATGGCACGATAGAGTCTCATGCTAATAACGTGTTATGAAATTAACTAAAACAATATAGAGATGATGGAGAAATGAATGAGAGAAAGTGATCTTGTATTATTATCTTCAAGAAGTTACATTAAATTGTAATGTAGTCTTTAATTAAAGGACATCGGGAAGGTGAGAAATCATAGCACTTAATAGGAAATAGGAAGATGAAAGATGGACATCTACTATGTATTTATTCATAATATAAATCCTATAATCAAAAAATATAATAAAAAAGAAAGAGTTATTTGGCAAGATTGCCACGTGTCAACTTTTTAGAGCTCAAGCTATTTATATAAAAGCTATTTTTAGAAAACTTTCCATAATTAACAATATTTATAATATTATTTCATTCTTTATTTTTTATCATTTCTTTACATTTACTATAATTAATGATAAAGTATCAATTTTGTATTGACAGACAGTTTAATTTGAAATTTCTTATTGGGCCATGCGAAATTTTTTGTTCACATTCAATTCTTCTTGGGCTTTTGTAATCACCTACTTCTGTGTCCATTCAACTCTAATAGCACACGCATCACCAACGAAAATTCCAACCGGCACACTACAAAACACTTCCGCGATAAATTAATGAGAAGATTTCATCCCTTCTGCTTCCAACCTCGATTCCTCAAAAATCAATTATTTCTCTTTTCCAACACCTGATTCATGTCGTCATCAATCTTTTTAGATGCATCTAGAAATCGATTCACTTATACTCTCATCAATGATTTCTCTTTTCCAGGTAGTTATTTGACTCTGTTTTTGATTTGTTGGTTTGTGCGCAATCCTGATGAATTCGTATATATAAATAGGTCAACCTCATCTCCAATTTCATACAGTTTTTTATTTTCTCCTCAATTTTATATTCACGGTTTCTCCTTCTAAATTCTGTGATTCTTCGTAATTACGTTTGGAAACACAACTTTTTCTCCCAGGAGATAACTTTTTTTAATCGTTTTTGTGCTGAAAAATATTGTCTTTTCGGTTTAATTTGAAATGAGTTTTCCTTAATTTGTGTTGTTATATTGATTTTTTGATTGTTTTGTTGTGAAAAATATCATCTTTAGGGTTTCATTTGAAATGGGTTTTGCTTGCTCTTGCTCTGTTAACAAATATAATTTCTGGTTCTGAGTGATCTCAATTCAACGATCGTAAACAATTGAATATTGACATTATTTTTTTGGTAGGTATAAGGAAAGCAAATGGGATCCGAAACAATTGATTGGATATGGTGGAATGTCCTCTTCGTATTCAGCTACTGTTATTGTTGTTGCTACGACAGTTGGACTTTTATTATTTTGTTTTCAATCTTTCGTTTCTCCTCTTTTAGATTCTCTGATTTTGATGGGTCATTGTTGTGTTGATTTTGAAAGATTTGAAAACGGAGGAAGAAACCAGTGTCTAACACTATTTCTCGTCGGTCAATTTTACTCTTTTGACTGTCATGGTTCCCGTTGAAACATGTGCATGCGTGAGTACTATAAAAATATGGTTTGTGTCAAACTTATAATTGCTATAGTTAGTGTATATATACAATAAATATGTTTATGTGCTAGAATCATAAACACCTATATATCTATTAAAGTAAATGTCTCCAGGTTTTTACTATCTATATAATCTTTTGGTTTTTGGTTTCTTATGATATAGTATTGTTAATATCTTAATGGTTGTGATGGTTTAATCATATTAGAAATCATAATATGCATATGACCTCAATTTGCCTTCATGTATGCATATATGACCTCAAGAGTCACACAGGTAAGTGAAAGGACTTTCATTCTTTTTTGAAGATTTCAAAAGTCGCTTTTCACTTATACTTGCAACAGAAAGAGATAATAACATGGAGGACTCATTTGTGAACTATAATTTCACTGCATGAGTTAGGTATGGAGTCTGTTGGTGTGAAAGTGGCTAAAGAGGGATCAATAGAGGTAGTGTAAGCTTATCATTGGTTTCTATATGATAAATATTCATATGGTCATTTATTATTATTTGTATTTCACTTAGATTGATGAATACTCTCAAACACAAGTTCCTTATTTTTTTATCACCGAGTTGTCTTTGGTTATCTTAACAGCATGTGCAACCCTGAAAGATCAAATGCTTTTGATGAATGAAAAGGACTCATTTCAGTCTTATCTGCCACCACTGAACTCTCTGATGTGCTTTCAGATCAACGCTCAAATTCATTGATTTGATTAATTGAAATAATTTTATTCCTTTTTAACCTTTTAAGTTACCCTTTTGCTTCATTTCTTTGTATGATCAAGTTTTATTTCTATTTATAGCTACTAGGAAGTTGAGAGGTTGATGTTTAAGTTTCTCTGGTGATGAAGTAGAGTTATCTAATTTATAATGCTTAACTTAACTTTTTGTCAAATTAAATTGGGTGTATGTGTATGTGTAAACTAACTATTTTGTGCATGATCAAGATGTGTTTTTTTATCTTAATGGAATTGATAAAGTTTTATTGTTTTATAATAATTAATGTTGTTTTTATTCAGTGAGTTTCGTTCTTTTTTATTGTTGGAATTGTTTTTTTAATTGTTAGC
The DNA here is from genome assembly GCF_029867415.1 of Vicia villosa. Lineage (NCBI taxonomy): Eukaryota > Viridiplantae > Streptophyta > Magnoliopsida > Fabales > Fabaceae > Vicia > Vicia villosa. The sequence goes on along the minus strand of NC_081183.1, from coordinate 118,140,669 downwards.
ATTTGGTGCTTTTTGCTTTTTTATTCTGTTTAGAATTGGTTTTTAAGTTGTGTTTATGTTTCTGATGTTAGTGCACAGGATGTATATACGACATATGGGATGTTCATGCTTACAATTGTTCTCTTTTGAACTGGGTCTGTTTTTATGTTTGAACATGTTTTGAGCCTCTTGATGTGGACTGTTTGGATGAAGATCAATGCAATATTTTGAGAATAATTAGAAAGTAATTTAAACTGGATGCCTCGGATATTCATGATGCCCAATTGTTCGGATCTAATTCGTTTACTTGAACACTTGATCCATGTTGAACTGCTTTGTATTAGATGTTGTACATGTCTTTATGGACTGATATATATATATATATATATATATATATATATATATATATATATATATATATATATATATATATATATATATATGCCACTGATTTTGCAGGCTTGTGAAAGTCCATATTGGCAAAATCGCTTGAAGCCGATGGATTTTAATGTGGTAGTGCTTTTTCTATAGGTTGCACACAAATTTGAAAGAGGGGCCACAAGATAACAATGACTTGTGTTATGGAGAGTTGGTCACAAAGAAACTTAGGCAAATTAAAGTTGGAGCATGAACATGCTGAGTGGAAGAGAGACATGTCTAGGATAGGGTAAACTTTTGTGAATTTTTCTATACATTGTAATGCTATGAACCATAAATGTTGTACAGGATTGGATACGTATTTAGATTTAATTATATGTATTGTTAGATTTAAATATATAAATAGTAATATTGAACTATTTTTTTAATTAATTTAATATAATATAACTTTTTATATTTTTAGATTTATTTTTAGAAATGTATAATATAAATATAATTATAATAATGATTATGATTTTTAGAAAGATCACTTTATCAATATTTAATTATTTAAAATGGAATAACTTGTCTTTTATTAATTTTCAATATTCAATCGTAACCTTCTCATTTTCAATATTCAAATAATTAAGTTTTATATCAAGTTGCCCACTTTTTCAATATTCATTCGCAATCTCAATTTTTTTATATAATATATGAATTAATATTAATAAGTTTAACAAAATCTTAATTGTAGTGCAAATTAATATAACTAAGTTTTACAAAATCTTAATTGTAATACAAATGGTTTTTTTTTTTTTAAAAGCAAGAGATATATTAGATCAAAAGGTTCAAGATTACATCCCACAAAAGGGCCGAAAAAGAAAATTACAAACCGATTGGAACCTAGCATAAGTAAAACAATGGGTTATTGCTAAACTCATAAAAGTTATAATTGGAATGAGTAATTTTCCCTATGAACGACCATCTCCAAACTAGCGCTTTACAGCTCCACACGACATCCCTCGAATTCCAAGTACCCTCGTTAAAGACAATGTCGTTCCTTCGTAACCAAAGATTCCACAATGTAGCTAACCACACCGTACCTGTTTTACTACTTTTGACTCTCTTTGCCCGACAAAAAGAACTCCAAGTCAAAAAGCTATCTTTTAAATCTACTCCTAACTTGAACGGTATCCCAATCCACTCGGCAATTTCTCTCCAAACAATCCCGGCATTCCGACAGAAAAGGAAAGAGTGAAGAGTAGATTCGTTGCAATTATCACAGAACACACAAACAAGATTCGAAGTATTAGAAAGAATACCTTTGCGCCAAAGTGAGTCTTTTGTTGGAACTTTATTGAGGAAGCATCTCCAACCAAAAAACCTCCCTTTCAAAGGTACATCAACCTTCCAAATGTCCTTAAAAGCAGAATCATATCTATTCACCGGGCCATGAGGAATCGAGTCTTTGCAAAGAGAAAGATAACATAATGCTACCGTAAAACTACCGTCCGGTGCCCGCTTCCAAACAACGACATCCAGTTTCGAAGCTGTTAGTTCAGCCGCAGACAGAGCTGAAAACAGATTCTGAAGGTGCTGCTGTCCGTGAGCAGTCCTGTGACCAAAAACAGTGCTGGCCGAAGAAACATGAGGAGCATTTGGAAGCTGAACCGTTGCAGAACCAGCAGCTGCATCACCGATCATGTTTTCTTCATTATGCTGAGCACTAGCAACAGAAACTACAGCATTTTCCAAGACTTCATTCAGCCCCATGTGCTGACTGTGAGCATGCCCGATGGGGATTCCCAAGTCTCCCCAAAGCCATTCTCCATTATTCCATCCACCCATGGCGCCAACCGAAACGTCTTGCAACACGGAATCATAAAAAAGATTCGGAAAACGATCTTTTAAAGATCCGCCCTCCAACCAATGGGATTTCCAAAAAGAAATCGAGTACCCGTCTCCAACCTGAAAAAGAAAATGGTTAGTAAAAAAATTCTCCGGAAGATCTTTCCCCAACGTGATTAAATCCGCCCACCACACCGAAGTCTTTCCTCCCTTCTTAACATTCGGATTTTCATCATCATTCAATCTAATTTTCACATCGTCATAACGCGCTTTGAGCATTCTATACCATAATTCCTTCGAAGCTCCAAAAATTCTCCAATGCCATTTCAAAAGAAGAGCTTTATTAAAAAGATCCATCCTTCTAAATCCGAGACCGCCTTTCTCCACCGGAAGACACAAGTCGTTCCAATTAACCCAGTGCACTCTCCTTTTTTCATCTACCCCTCCCCATAAGAATTTGCTTTGAGTTCTATTAATCTCCGCTATCACTTTCTTAGGAGCCTTGTAAAAAGAGAGAGTGAAAATCGCCAAACTACTTAAGATTGATTTTATAAGAGTAATCCTCCCACCGAAACTAAGCCACCGTCCTTTCCACGAATTTAATTTCCTCTTAAAATTGTTCAAAAGAGGATTCCAAGTAGCTATCCTTCTTGGATTTGCACCTATTAGAATACCGAGAAATTTGAACTCTTTCGCTTCCTCCCGACAATTAAGAAAATTAGTAGCAACTCCCATGAAGTGCGAATTAATGTTGACACCAATCAATTTTCTCTTATGGTAGTTAATCCTAAGACCCGAGACTAATTCAAAGCTCCGTAACACCGCCTTAATAGCCCAAAGATGCTTCCAACTTCCATCTCCAATTAGAAGCGTGTCATCGGCGAATTGGAGAATATCTATGAAACACTTCCCATTGACATTAAACCCAACAAAATCCCCATTAACCACCGCTCTTCCAACCAACGCCTTCAATCCTTCCGCCACTATAACAAAAAGGAAAGGAGATATAGGATCTCCTTGACGAAGCCCCTTTTCCACCATGAATTCTTTCGTTGGGCTACCATTCACTAACACCGACATCTTGCTAGTGAAGACAAGCGCTTCCATCCACTTCATCCAAACGTCCCCGAACCCCATCTTTCTCAACATGTCCCTAAGGAAGTTCCAACTTACTTTGTCGTAAGCTTTTTCAAAATCGACCTTGAAAAGAAGACATTCTTTTCTTTCCTTACTAACAAAGTCAACTAGCTCGTTTGCAATAACCACACCGTCCATCATTTGTCTACCCGGAACAAAAGCATTTTGAGAGTTAGATATGATGTGAGAGAGAACCTTCTTGATTCTACTAGCCAAGACTTTAGAGACAATCTTATGAATGCAACCGATAAGGCAAATAGGACGATAATCATCTAAACCTAAAGGATTGTCACTCTTAGGAATAAGGGCAATGAAGGATGATGTTATACACTTAGACAACACCGTTCCGGAAAAGAAACTTTTGAAACAAGCAAAAACATCGTCTTTTAAAAAAGACCAACATTTCTTGACAAAAAGAAGCGATATTCCGTCCGGTCCCATACTCTTATTTCCATCACAACTCCAAACCGCCTCCCTTATTTCTTCTAAAGTAAAAGGAGCCTCTAAAGAACTAGATTGGTCCTCATTCAAAGATCTCAACGCAACACCATCCAAGAGAGGTCTTTCAAAACACTCCTCCTTATATTTGCATTCAAAATGATTCTTCACCCTATCCTTCACCTCATTTACCGAAGCAACAGCCCCATTAGAGTCTACTAAGCAAATGCGATTCATGCGCCTTCTATCCTTCACCGTGTTATGGAAGTACCTACTATTGTCATCCCCATCATTCAACCACCTCAACCTACTTTTTTGAATCAACATGTTTTCCTTGAGTTTGAGATTGAACCATATGTTCTTTGATGCTTTTACTTTATTCAAATGAATCTCTTCATCCCACACCTCCCTATCATCCCATTTGTTTAACTCTTGCACATTCTCCTCTATCTCCAAGTCAATTTTTCCAAAAATATTTTTTTCCCACCATCTCAATCTTTCTTTAATCAAACGAAATTTTTCCTTCAAGACAAAATCTCCCCTTCCTTGAACTTTAATTCCCTCCCACTCCTTCTTAACAAAAACAAAGAAATTCTTGTCATTAAACCATTCATTATTGAACTTGAAAGGTTTTGGACCCCAATCCTCCTTCTCCACCATCAACCACACCGGAAAATGATCGGAAATATCTCTCATTCCAATCCATTGACCAACCACCCCCCAAGTAGTTATAATGTTGTTGGAAATAAGAAATCTATCGATTCTACTCTTCGACTTTCCATCTCCACTAAACCAAGAGAATCTCTTACCCTTGCAAGGCACATCAACAAGACCCGTATCTTCAATGAAATTCGAAAACTCTCTCCATTCGGCATTGCCATAACTAGAAGAGCTACCACATCTCTCACTCCTCTTTTTAACCGCATTAAAATCTCCCGCTAATATCCATTCTCCATCTTGGTATTTATTTTTCAGCTCGAGCAACCTGTTCCATAACCTTTGTTTCTGAGACATTACACAATCAGAATATATATTAACCACATAAAAGTAATCTCCTTTCCACCTAACTTTTGTACCTAGGTAACCTGGACCCGAAAAGCTTGCCTCGACTGAAACAGTTTGAGTTTTCCACATTGACAGTAAACCACCTGATAAGCCTTCCGATGCAGAAAAAGAATAAGCCATATCTTCATCTCCCCACAAACTTTTTACCAGCGCCTCACTAACCTCTTTCATTTTTGTTTCCTGTAAGAGAAAAAAATCAGCCCTCCCTCTTGTTATTAAACTTCTGATTTTCTTTCTTTTAATGAGACTACCTCCCCCCCTAATGTTGAAACTTCCCACTATCATTTGAAACAGTTTAGTGTCCCCTTCCTACCTTCATAAGCATTACTTCCCCTTGACAAAACCACCTCAGAATTTTTCTTAACGCTATTCCCACTGTGAATTTGAACGACCCCTAATTTGGCAATTTCCAAATTCAACCTATCGGTCCCACAGCTTCCAAAGTTAGAGAGAGTTCTGGTATTGCATCTTACAATATCTGATTCAACAGGCTGAGAATCAAAAACCGGAGATTCGATAGAGTCATTAGGAATATTAAGATTAGAGTTGCCGTAGAGAGGGGGTTTGAGAGATAAAACCTGTTTCGTAGCGTTCGCAGCATCCTTCGAAATAGAAACAGGCATCAAAATTGTTTTGGGACTTACTGCAGAATTTTTCTTTTTCTTATTGGGCTTATGCGCTGCACTTCTACTTGACCCACCCAGCCCATTTAAGGATTTGAAAACAGTTTTTTTCTCCAAACAATTTTGCCCATCTCTTTTCTTTCCACGTCACCCACTTGACTATCTCCACACGTTTCCCTCTGTTCAGAATAATTACCAAAACCGCCTGCAGACTTCAAGGTCCCACTACCCTGCGCAAAAGTTCCTCCACGCTTCGATATTTGCGCCGTTGAAAAGGAATTAGCAGAAGAACTTTCATGAAAAAGGGTTTGCTTGTCCATTTCTTTCTTTTTTAACTCAAGAATAGCATGTATGGCTTTATCAAAAGAAGAGCCTATCTCTAAAGTGGCTGACTCTAGTGCAAGAAAATTATATTCCCTAGGAACCCCATCAACTTCCCTGCTCTCACTGAACGACGGCTGATCTATCCCTTTGCCGTGAGAAGAAGCCTTAGCCTCGCCGGACAATCTCACCCCTTCCGTACCCTTCTCAATTTCGTCCACCTGAACTTCGTAACCTTGCTCCTTCTCTTCTTGAAGATCATTAGCTTCTGTCTCTGAGATTTCTCCAATGGTTTCCAAATCGTATTCGGAAGATGAGTTTGAATCGCCGATAGATGCTTCAATCTTCTTCTCCAGAATCCTAATTGGTCCATAAGTGTCTTCACGGAGCACCAATTGAAATACTTCTCCATCAAGTGTAACAACCATCTGCTCCTTTAAAACAAAGTTAAAAGGAACCCTCACCATTATCCTCGCAATGTCCAGATTTATGGCAGCACTAGTGTTATCATCAACACAAATGAAGTTGCCCAAAAGATTAGCTACTTTCTCAAAGAACTCGCTGCACCAAGCATGACAAGGCACTCCATGCAGCCTCACCCACATTACTCTCTCCGAATCCACGTCATTTGGTTGCCATGGTCTAATGATCTTAAACCATTGCTTCCACCACCATGTTCCTTCCTCTAAAAGCTCCTTGATTATTCCTTCCTCCATCTCCTCCAACACACACAGGTTCGCGCCCAAAGGATGAACTTTTATTGTGAAAAAACCTTCCATCTCCATATGCGTTTGAATGTTGTAAGATTCACATGGGTATAACACCTCACCAATATAGGCTTTCTTCCATCTATCCAAGTAATACAAATGGTTTATTGGGTATACACATTATTCAATTTTATTTATAATTTATAATTTATAAAAATAATTTATCATTAATATTAATCAATTTAACTCCATGCAACACACGAGTACACGCCTAATAAAATGCTAGACAATTAAATAACTAAAAGTGAATTGAAAACTTGAATGATATTTTTTTACAATTCCTTTATATTGTAAATTGTCTAGACAATTAGAGTTTTATAATCATTTTTATTGATAATTTTGACTAGTGGCACAATTCTAGATAATTTACTATTTTAATAGTTTTTACTTTAAGAAATGTTAGTAAATTAATAATTCAATTTTTTTAAAAACTAGAATTAAAACTTAAAGTCTTCATTTTATTTTCATTATATTAAAAAAAAATTGTTACTACTATTTTTTTTTTAAAAAAAAAAATATGATATAATTATGATTGATAAATACATAAATTAATATATATATGATAATTATAATTTCAAATTTTTTTTATTTTTAATTTGCATATCTTTTATATAAATTTATTAACCATCGTTATATATTTATTTATTGTTTATATCGACTTTGCGTGACCCGTGCGAACGCACGGGTCCTTTACTAGTAATTGTTTTATTCTTATAGTTATCAATTAGTGATTCAAAATATATTATAAAAGGGGCAAATATTTGACAAATGACCGAGTTCAATTTGTTAGAATTTGATTATATATATATGCACGGTTAATTATATATATATATATATATATATATATATATATATATATATATATATATATATATATATATATATATATATATATTAAATATAATTATTATAGTTTAATAATAATATTAATATGTGTAATTTATATATTTATTGTATCTCTAATTTATGGTGATGGGTGATGTCTAAAGGGAGAGATCTTCTAAATCCCTCACCGGTGAAATCTATAGTAATTATCATTAGATTTAATTGATGGTCATGATTTAATAATTTTAAATTTGTGAGTTGTATCTTTATCACTAGAATTAAGTTTTTTTTCAGAGATACTCAATTTCAACCCAATTTTAATTTAACTTTATGAAACATTACATCCTCCGAAATTTAGAGATACCCTTTTTAACCTAATTTTAATTCAACTTTTGAGCCATCTCATAAATTTTGAACATCTCTTTTTAAGTTTAAATTTTCCTGTCATCCGGTTCAACTCTCAATCATCTGTAAAAATATGAATCATCCAAACCTCGCAACAATGTCGTTTTTTCAAATTTGTTATTTTTTAGTGTCAATTGATTTATGCTTTGCCCTTGCCAAAAGCTTCATGAAAGAGACTATCTATAAGTAGAGCCTACTCGTTGCATTAAAAACATGAATTTTAATGTTGCATTAAAAATCCCTTCAATGCTTCAACACTTCATTGTTTATATACTAATTTTATAAATCTCAATAAATACTTTATACAGTGGTCACTTGTTTATCAACCATTTTAATGAATCTATTTGGAATCCAATGCACTTATATTTGATACATTTAAAGGAAAAATGATCAAATATCTGAAACATTAACAGGAAATATAAGAGAGAAACACGGGTATGATTGTGAGTGAAAGGATGTATGTGTTTCCTTTTTATTTTCAATAAATCCCGACCATCCATTTATATCAATGGTAATTATTTTGGGTCTCACGACGAATGATCCCTCATCCTAGACGCCACCGTAATTTATAATATGACTTTATTTTTTTCGTGTTTTATAATGTATAATATTGTTTAACTACTTAAAATAAAATTTAATAAATTAATAACTAAAATACATAAATTAATGTCTTATTTTTTAAGTAAAGTGGAGTTCTATAGCACATATTAATTATATTTTATTAGTAAAAAATATTTTTATTATTAATTAATTTAATATTATTAATTATTAAAAAAACATATTAAAAAAAACGTATTTCTTTTCATTCCCTCTCACAACAACTTTTTTCACGATTAATTACTAAAATATAATTAATAAAATTAGAAAAAAAAAAAAAAAAAAGGCCAAATCCCATTAATGATAATGAGATTGACACTATCTCTTTTAAACAATGTTACAATTTAAGAAGACTTATAAAAGTCATCTATGAATATTTTACAACAAAATAAATAATTTAAAATAGATAAAATGGGGAGGAAGAAAGAAGAGCCGTAGAATAGCTTTAGATATCTTATATTTTATATATCATCTGCAATTGCAAAAAAATATAAGAGAAATTAACACAACAAAATTACAACAAATAAATAATTTAAAATAGATTAAATGAGGAGGAAGAAAGAAGCACAATGAAAAAAAAAACAAAAAAGATTAGCGTATTACCATAAAATTTGTAAAAATTATGTCAAAATTGTGAGATTTTATAGTTAAAATTGTGGAGATTGGTTAATGGAAAAATAGAGTAAGTAAATGGGGAGTGGGTTATGCAACTATAATTGCAAAGTAAAGAAAAGACACTCCATACACGTCACATTTAAGAATGATAAAATTTGAAATAAATAAAAAAATGTACATTTCAGTTGTAAGTTGGAATAAGAAAATAAAATAGTTGTTTACATTAATGAAAATGGCTATTTTTCCATGTTTTTCAATCTAAATTGAAAGAAAAAAACTCAAAACTGAAATCTGAAACAACTTTAAATTGTTCTGGGTTTTCGCTTTTAAAAGCTACAACATTGAAAACAGTTTTTAAAAATTATATTGCAAAACATCATAATCAAACAAGTTTTTCATTTTTAAAATTTGTAAAAACAAAAAAAGAATATTGAAAACTAAATCAAACGGGCCCTAATTTTTTTATTCACCTCGAACTCATGTCAACTACTCATATTGTAAATTTTGTTTCACTCATGAGCCGTAAGAAAAAGTCAATACAATTAAAAACAAGAGGCACAATTTCAATGTTATACTGGTGGAAAAATCACGAGAAACATTGATATCTTAAACGGAGCAAATCAAATTTAAAATAAAATTGGTTTATATCAAAATGAGAAATATTATGTGCACATCATTTTATTTTTTATTTTTATCAAAACTGGTTTAGTCTGGTTCAGGGTCAGTTTTGGTATCAAGTGGTTCCAGCCCCCTACCGGTCATAGTTGCGGGGATCAACCGTGGTTCTCCCTACCAAATCCAGCGTCAATCACCACTAGACTAATTAACGATTGATATATACACGTAATTTTAGATGTCGGATAACGAATACAAATACAATATAGATATATTTTTAATTAATTTTCTCTCTCTTTATATTAGAACAGTAGTTATAAAGGTACATTTTTATGCGGTATTGATATCCGATGTCTATTTTTTTTAGTGTTCAAATAATATAACTATCAAAATTTATGCTAAACATAAAAGAAAAAAATGAAATGTTATCTATATTTTCACTTCCATTTCAATCCTTTTATAGAAAATTGTTCAGCTTGATGTTATCTATCCCCTAATTCTTGCACTAACACCTTGTCCTCAAGGTGTAATCTAAAGATTTTAAGAATTATGTACTACAAGTGGTACTTCCCCAAGAGTTGAGAGCAATTTTCTTTTCCTCTATCCCATGTAATATTCAAAGGGGATTGAAAATACTTGAACAAAACATCCATAACATACCCAAAATTAGCATTGACATGCATTGTAGGATTGGCGAATTGACAAGTCAAGTCCTTGATATTCTTTGAATGGTTATAAATTTTGGACGGGGTAAACTTCAAGGCATGTGAAGTGCTCACCACAATAGTCCTATCACTAGGATTAATAAATCCACTATTCTTGAGTTTAAACAAAGCAGTCAAAATGTTCAAAAATGTTCAGCCTAAAAAATATTAGAAGTTGTTATCGTAGACCTCAGGTAGAGCCATAATATTGCTCCATAAACCAAAACCATAAGGCCATGTGGTTTTACCGAAGCAGGAATCAAAGAGGTTATGTCGGTAAGCGACCATCAAATTTCTTGAGAGTGTCGAGGTCGTGCTGCACATCACAGAGGCCACCAACGTGGGAAATGTGTTTTGCATTTTGTTGATGGTGGAAAGAATTATACAAATCATATTGATGTTGTTCAATAATAAGGGATCGCGCTTTCGGTGGAGAATCTGGTGGTTTTGGCGGTGGAGACCATGTTGGCAGTGGGAGTTGAAAATTAAGTTATTTTTCATTTCAAATCTGATGATGATTAAAAATTATTTAATTAATGGAAGAAATGAGTGAGTTTCATAGTAATTAATTAATTATTAATAATTTTTATTTAATTTGACGGATTTGGTTGAAAATTTAGTGAGAAGAAGTTATAGAATTATAATTTAGTATGATGATATATGGGAGGGACATTCTTACATCAAGAGTAAGTTATCAAGACTTACTCCACATCTTGACCATTAATTCTTCTCAATCTAATGGTTAAAATTAATGAGAATGATTTTAAAATAAAGGGTGAAGATTATGTGTTATTATTTTTTTCTCTTTTCTCCATTATTAAAATAATGATGAAGCGGATATATGGGGACGTATCAAATGAGAACTTTGGCTATAATGATAACTCAGAACTTTTAATAATAACCAATGGATTTGAATTAATGGTTTAAATTTACCTCATATTTTAAAATATTTAATTAATGTTTAAGTGAACAAGATATTTATGTAATATGTATTTAACATATAAGGTAAATCTTAGTCATTAATTCAAATCCAATGGTTATTATTAAAAGTTCCCAGTTCTCATTATAGCCAAAGTTTTCATTTTGATACGTCCTATATATATATATATATATATATATATATATATATATATATATATATATATATATATATATATATATATATATATATATATATATATATATATATATATATATATATATATATATATATATATATATATATATATATATATATATATATATATATATATATATATATAGCCAAAGTTCTCATTATATATATATATATATAGCCAAAGTTCTCATTAATCTAACGGTTTTAATTGATCATTTAATCTAATTATTTTTGGAAATATGTTTCTATATGAAAAATTAATTAAAGCCGCTAGATTAAAGATAATCAATGGTTAAGATTTGGAGTAAGTTTTCAATATTTACTCTTGGAATAAATATATCCCTCCTCATATATATTAGAGTTAAACTGAAACAATTTTATTAGGTCAAATAAAGAATATGACTAAAATCAAATAACTGACTGTTGAATGATAAAAAAATAAAGATGAACAAATAAAATGAAAACAATAACTAAAAAATTAGTACTAGAAAAAGCATTTTTCATAAAAATTGGGATAAAAATTTAAACATGATTTATGGTTGGTGGTAATTAATTGTGTAGTAGTAAGTGAGCTATTTATCACCACGGGTTATTGGTCAAGATAATAAATTTAAAATCGCACTATTTTTTACCAGGTTAGAATAACCGACTGTAGTGATAAGTGGAGAGGTCATTACTTTGATATCCAACAATGTCATTTTTGACATTCTTTAATTCGGATAGTACACTACATATCACCACAATTAACATAAACAATCGTGGTAGAATATTTTATTTTTGAACATATATTTTTTTATTTTACAAAATACTCATTATTATAATCAGGGTTGTGATGTTGAATAAAATCAAATGTAAGTATTGTGTTTTATCGTATCCACGGGGATTGGGGCGATATCAAAACCGTTCAACAATTTCTATATTTCTAAGCTTAAGTTTCAAGATTGTTTGGTTGAAGTACGAAAAGTAAAATTGCGTAAATAACGAAAGATAAATTTAGAGGAATAAACTTGTTGGGAATTGGTTTTCATCCACCGATTCAATATGTATATATCGGATCAATTGTACACAATTTATGAATGTTTCAAGATCATCACGTATCACTCACAAACAAAGTTCATGTCTAAACTTTGATGAAATTTCTTACCTTATGGTTTAATCAACGATTTCTCAGCCTATTAAACAATACGGTAGCAATAAGATCTGATACTTTTAGTGAATATTAAATCTAAATCTATGTCTAGCATTTAGAATTTAATAGTTGTTATCTTGGATCGAGATTAGAATCGTATTTGTCAATATTAATTAAATCCATGAAATAAAAAGTAAAATGAAGATAACAACGATAATGATTCAAACATAAATTGCATATAACGCCATGATCAAAGTAAATATATACAGCTTCGGTGAACTACGACCAATTCCAACATGAGAGGGATTTACATACTCATGGTAGCTTGATGAACAATGGAAGAATTGAGTTGAAACGACATCAACGACGATTTACCGATTCTTGATGTGTATTCAGCTCCTTCTACCTAAAACCTCCCTTATTCCTACTTCTATTACAATAATATAATGTGTTACAAGAGTAAAAATTGAATGAATCCCTTCTGAACTGATTTCTGCTCTATTTATAGCAGTTCTGGCCGCCTGAGTTCGCTACGCGAAATATGGTTTGCTGCAGCAAACTACCTTTCTTCAGCTTTAAGTCTTTTCAAAATATCTTTCATAAACCACCAACGTTTGCTACGCGAAATATGGTTCGCTGCAGCGAATCTCCTGCGCTGATGTTCGCTGCTAGCGAAAATGAGAAATTTGCTTCTGACTTGGTTCGCTGCAGCAAATCGGGCTCTCACTGAATATTCGCTACAGCGAATTGTCTGTTTTCTCAATTTTTCCTTTGACTGCACTGGAGTTCGCTACGCGAAATATAGTCCATTGCAGCGAATGCTTTGATTGCTGGTTTTTGCTTTAAGGCCATATCCTGCACAAATGCAAACCAAACCAAGTAAACTTGCACAATAATAGTTTTATTCAATAATTGGGGTTTTTATGTGAGGAACTTAGTAATTTAAGTAAGATAAATGCTATGTTATAATAGGACATTTTAACATGAATTAAGCATTCATCAGGGTGGCAAACGGGCATGGCTGCCCGTTTAGGACCGCCCCACAAAAATCCGCAAGAAAACAAGACGGGGCAGGGCTGTCATAGTTAAGGATGCGAGCCAAAACCTTAACCCTCCCCAAAAAAAAAAAGTGAGGACGGGCAGGCTAAGCCCGCGGGCACTGTACTTCTTAAACCTAAAAATGTAAAATTTATGTTAATACTCGTGCCCGCAAAAGGCTGCATAAAAAACCGGACGGGACAGTCACACTAGAGGGTGAGGGCCTAAAACTTTGACCCGCACGCATAAAAGTAAGGAAAAAACGGACATGCCCAACGGGCCGGGCCCGTTTTGCCACCCCTAATTAAAATGTATATTGTTATGAATTATAACATATCAGAAACAACACAACAATACATTTGGTTTGGGTTATCAAGAATCGGATTCGGATAAATTTGCCTCATTATTTTGTGAGTCGCATGTTCAACTTGAAACTATCCGATCGAGGAACCTCTTTGAGCTATGCCTCCTTCATCCAATTGGTGCTCAATAAGGCCAACATAGTCGTTCCGAACCTTCCCATGCTCAAAATTCCTACGGATCAAGAATTTACCCAGAAAACCTTAACCATGATAGGTCACTTATGGAATAGCGACACCAAGCGGTATATATACTTTGTGAGAAGTAACAATGTTGGACAAAGACGGGGTGATAGTGATGAGGAAAATGAGATTGAGAATATTGTTGGTGATGAAGATGAACAAATGGAAGATAATGATGAGGAAGACCAAGACAACAACAACTCTCACATTGTCGACAAGCTTGAGGCTATGCGTCTTCAACAAGTCGAGAACAATCCCCTCATGAATGAGCGCTTGTCCACAATGTTCAACCGGATTGTGGAGCAAAGTGCTCAATTCTCTGCCTACTCGACTCTTCAAGATCAACGCTACAAAACTTTGTATGGGTTGATGGAATCTCAGGCTACAAACTTCACCAATTTCACCAACAACTTCAACTCCTTCACCACAAGCTACATGAACCAGTTTCCTCTCAATCAACCTCCAAATTTCTCTTCCCAAGATGGCGATGACAATGAACAAGATTAATGTTGTGTTTTTGTTTTTTTTTTTTGCATAATGTGTGAGCTTTATTCAGTATTGAGTTCACCTTTTGGAATGAGAGACATGGACAGTCTCTGTCACCCATATCTTCAATCTCCAGTAAGTCTTCTCCTTAGTAGAGTCAAGATTCCACATCTGGAATTTCCTCAGCTAGGTCAGCCTTAATCTTGGGCTTTAAACGAGAAGTATAAATAAAAATCCCCTAGAAAGGGTTAGCCTCTATCATTCATACCTTCATAAGTCAAAACATTCCCTAGAAAAGGTTAGCCTCCATCAATCAATCCTCAACAGAACAATATCCCCAGTAGGGTCAACCTTAGTTCTAGAATTTCAAAATAATCTTCAAATTTAGCCACAACCTTGGGCTTTGTACAAGGCAGAGAAACATCCGTTCCTGTGTCAAAAGATTCATAATCTTTGAGTCTTTTCCCCACTGAGTTAGCCACAACCTTGGGCTTTGTACAAGGCAGAAAATAATGTCTCCCTAGCTAGAGTCAGCCACAATTCTGGGCTTTGTACAGAACACCAAATAAATCTTTCTGTCAAATAAAACAAAACATTCTCCAACTAAAGTCAGCCACAATTCTGGGCTTCATACAGAACATACATTTCCTCAGTCAAAGTCAATCCCTAATGGAGTCATCTCCCAAGGTCAATCAAAACTCTTTTAAGCCTCAAGCTTGGGCCTTGTACAAGCCAGTCAAAATCTAAATCTTTCTTACAGAGGTGAGACATGATTCATCTCTATGAATAGATTTTTTAATTGTTATACCACATTCAAACATAACAAACTTCATTTTCATAAAAAACATTTCCCATTTAGATTGATATAAGACTGTCTGCTCTGTTGACTTCACGTCCAGACTGTTGTCTTTCTCTAATGGTTGAAATCTTTTACTTTATATAAGATGATACTGGCGTACTTGCACACACACAAGTAAGGTCCCTTGTTAGAATCTCATTTGTGTATATTTTGTATATGAATTTTGTGGTATTTCTTAAACTCTTGTGTCAAGTTTGATTTCCTTTTGATATAATAGTATGTCAATAAATAACTTTTTGTTTATTTTGTATATAAGTTAGTTTAGTAACTTTTGTTAATGTATTTTATAGGTATTAATATTTTTTGGCAAGTTGGAATGAAAAGAATTGATTGGAACAAGCTTGCAAGGAGGTTGGAAGACCAAAACAAAGAGAATTGCACCAGAAGGTCCGCTTAGCGGAGCTCTAGCAGAGGCAGGCAGAAACTTTTGGTCATCAAGTCCGCTTAGCGGACCTCTAGCGGAGCTTGGCAGAGGCGAACATCAAATGTGAGTCCGCTTAGCGGAGCCCCTCCGCTTAGCGGACCTTGAAGAAAAATCAAATATTTTAGCTGTTCCGCTTAGCGAACCTACTTTTTCATCTCTTGTGCTTAGCCACATAAACTTGATATTTTGTGTGGTTCAACTTACTTTGAACATAACACACTTATATAGAAAAAGCTAGGGCAAAGAGAAGAAGGAAAAAACCATTTCAAAAGTGTAAAATTAAGATTTCTAAGCATCTTTCTTCATTCTTCTTGAGTTTGATGCCACTAAATCTTAGTTTGTTGCTTGTTGTTGAAGCTTTCATGGCTATGGAGAGCTAAGTTTCATCTTATGTCAAGATTAGAGGTAGTTAGTTTGTAAATATGTATTTTCTTTGATCTGTTATGTATGAACTTGGTTGATGATTAATATATGGTGAATATCTTGTTATTTATGTTTCATTTGTTGTTTTGGATCACTATTGAGAAATATGTTTCAAAGCTAGACCTAAAAGATGTTAGAACAAGATTTGTTCTTATCAATTATCTTAGTTTTGATGATAACAATAATATGAATTTTGCTTAAGATAATATGGTACTCTAATCCAATGCAATTTCCCTTTCAGGAAATATATAAAGAGTACGCATAATTCAGCGCTCAGAAGATGTGTCTCAAATGGTTCAGCATGCAACATCAGAACATGGTCTGGCAAGACATCAGAAGATGGTCGAAGCAGAATCAGAACATGGGTCTATGGAAGCATCAGAAGAACATGAGATCAGAAGCACTGAAGATCAGAAGATGGTATCACGCTCAGAAGCACTTCAAGGTCAGAAGATCAGAAGATGCTGTGCACCAAGCTGTTTGACTCTGATGATATTCAAACGACGTATTCACAAACATCAGATCAGAAGGAAGTACACGTGGCAGACTACGCTGACTGACAAAAGGAACGTTAAAGCTACTAAAGGCTACGTCAGTAGACACAGCGTGAACAAGGCTCGAGGTAGTTGACAAAAGCGTATAACATTAAATGCAAAGCTGTACGGAACACGCAAAGCATTAAATGCATTCAACGGTCATCTTCTCAACGCCTATAAATATGAAGTTCTGATGAGAAGCAAGGTTAACGATTCTGCACAAAATCAACTTATATCAAACTTGCTGAAACGCTGTTCAAATCTAAACTCAGAATCTTCATCTTCATCAAAGCTCACTACATTGCTGTTGTAATATCTTAGTGAGATTAAGCTTAAACTGTAAGAGAAATATCACAGTTGTGATTATCGCTTTTAAGAAGCATTTGTAAACTCTTGAATAGATTACATTAAGTTGTAAGGAACTAGAGTGATCAGTTGATCAGTATACTCTAGGAAGTCTTAGCAGTTGGCTGAGCAGGAAGTCTTGGCAGTTGGCTGAGCAGGAAGTCTTGGCAGTTGGCTGAGCAGAAAAGTCTTAGGAGTGAACTAAGCCTAGAGTGATCGTGTTGATCAGTAGACTCTAGAAAAGTCTTAGGAGTGAACTAAGCAGTTGTTCCTGGAGTGATCAGGTTGTGATCAGAAGACTCTGGAAGACTTAGTTGCGGCTAAGTGGAAAACCATTGTAATCCGTGCGATTAGTGGATTAAATCCTCAGTTGAGGTAAATCATCTCTGCGGGGGTGGACTGGAGTAGCTTCGTTAACAGCGAACCAGGATAAAAATAATTGTGCATTTTATTTTTATTGTCCAAGATTTAAAGTCACACTTATTCAATCCCCCCCCTTTCTAAGTGTTTTTCTATCCTTCAATTGGTATCAGAGCGCCGGTTCTAAGGTGCAAGCACTTAACCGTGTTTAGAAAAGATTCAGGAAGAGAAAAACGCTTCATTTAAAAGATGGTTGATGAAAGTGAAAGGACTACACCTACACCTGCATCTACATCTGGCTCTGCTGAGCAATACAACGGTAACAATGGTTATACTAGACCGCCGGTATTTGATGGTGAAAACTTTGAATACTGGAAAGATAAACTGGAAAGTTACTTTCTGGGTCTAGATGGTGATCTATGGGATCTTCTGATGGATGGTTACAAACATCCAGTAAATGCCAGAGGCGTGAAGCTGTCAAGGCAAGAAATGAATGATGATCAAAAGAAGCTTTTCAGGAATCATCATAAATGTAGAACTGTTTTGCTGAATGCTATCTCTCATGCTGAGTATGAGAAGATATCTAACAGGGAAACGGCCTATGACATATATGAGTCCTTGAAAATGACTCATGAAGGAAATGCTCAAGTCAAGGAGACAAAAGCTCTTGCCTTAATCCAGAAGTATGAAGCCTTCAAGATGGAGGATGATGAAGACATTGAAAAGATGTTTTCGAGATTTCAAACTCTTACTGCTGGATTGAGAGTTCTTGACAAAGGATACACCAAGGCTGATCATGTAAAGAAGATCATCAGAAGCTTACCCAGAAGATGGGGTCCTATGGTGACTGCATTCAAGATTGCAAAGAATCTGAATGAAGTTTCTCTGGAAGAGCTTATCAGCGCCTTGAGAAGTCATGAAATAGAGCTGGACGCAAATGAGCCTCAAAAGAAAGGTAAGTCTATTGCATTAAAATCAAATATCAAGAAATGCACTAACACTTTTCAGGCCAGAGAAGAAGATCCTGAAGAATCAGAATCTGAAGAAGAAGATGAACTGTCCATGATTTCCAGAAGGCTAAATCAACTCTGGAAGACCAAGCAAAGGAAGTTCAGAGGCTTCAGAAGTTCAAGGAAATTTGAACGTGGAGAATCTTCTGATGAAAGAAGATTTGACAAGAAGAAGGTCATGTGCTATGAATGCAATGAGCCTAGACACTACAAGAATGAATGTCCAAATCTTCAGAAGGAAAGTCCCAAGAAAAAGTTTCATAAGAAGAAAGGTCTTATGGCAACCTGGGATGAGTCAGAAGATGATTCAGAAGATGAGCAGGCCAACTGTGCGCTGATGGCGACAGAAGATGACGGATCAGAATCTACATCAGAATCAGATTCTGAAGAGGTATTTTCTGAACTTACTAGAGATGAGTTAGTTTCCGGTCTAACTGAACTTCTGGAACTCAAGTCTCAGATTAGTCTCAAATACAAAAAGCTGAAAAAGCAATTTGAATTTGAAACAAAGAAGCTTGAGCTGGAGAATTCTGAATTAAAAGAAAAACTTTTAAAATTATCCAATAATGTTGGATCTCCTTCTGATTCAGAAAAATCCACTCCTAGTCTGAACCATATTCTGAAAGAATATGATTTAAGTTTCAGAAAGTTCTTATCTAGAAGTATTGGCAGAAGTCAGCTAGCTTCTATGATATATGCTGTGTCTGGAAACAAAAGAGTTGGCATTGGTTATGAGGGTGAAACCCCATACAAACTTGAACCTGTTGATGAAATGAAAATTACATACAAGCCATTGTATGATCAGTTCAAGTATGGCCACTCTCATGATATTAGGCACACCTCACATGCACAAAGTTTTCACATAACACACACTAAGAAGCATGCGACACAACCTAGGAAATATCATGAAACTCACATTAAGAATTATCATGCTGTTCCTCTTATTGATTATAATGTCATACCCAAGTTCAATCAGAACTTGAGAAAATCTAACAAGAAAGGACCCAAGAAGATGTGGGTACCAAAGAAAAAGATTATTTCTTTTGCAGATTCTCCTGATAACAAAGAAGACAACATTCAACATGACTTGACACCTGGATTCAAGGTGGTCTCAACACTTGAAGGGAAGAAAGATTGTCTCTCAGGTTCTGGTTCTTAAATCTGTTGAAGAAACTATGTTTGTAGGAATTCAGAAAAGATAGTTCATTAGTCTTGGATCCATCTGTTTTGTTTGTCTCTAAAGCATTGATGTTTCATTCTTGATTATTCTGAATGCTCTAAATGCTACAAAATATACAACATTGAAACATTGATTGTGGACAAATCAATAAACATCTGTTTTGATGATAAACTTGTTTCTGATGAAACAAAGAGCGTAAGAATTTCTGCAGATACAGTTTTGTCTTATCAGAAGCTGCAGAACAATGAAGTAAACCTCCAGAAGCTGTGTATATCAGAAGTAATGGATCAGAAGATCTTTCAGTCTTATATCAGCACACTTCAGAAGGAGTATTTCCAGAAGAGAAACTTGATCAACTCAGAAGCAGTGATCAGAATTTGAAGGCGTAAAATCTCTCTGATATTTACAGCTGTCATCTATTATCAAATGATGAACACGTGTCTGTACGGTTTGTACAAAGCGTGCAGTTGAAAAGACGCCGACCTAGGTAACTGTTTTTAAATTATTTCATTTACCACGTTCTCTCTCCTCACGTCACTCATCATTTAATAAAATTGATTTCCTTTGATTCTGGAACTGTTCAATTTTTTTTAAATCCGTCCCTATATATGTTTTTCAAATCATATCATACATCTTTTTCGCTCCTTTGTCTCTCTCTCTCTTCTTGCATTCTCTCGTTTGAAAAGTTTTTAGCCGTTTTTCAAAAAAACCCTAATCGAAAACCTAGTTCGCTTCTCTTGCTCGTTTTCGTTCATTCTGCATCAATGGCTGCTTCTTCATCTCATTTTGCTGGTTCATCTACTCTTCTTCATATGCACGATGAAACACACCAGGAACTCACCCCTGTTGTTGCATGCTCCATCCCCAAAGATAAATTGGAAGTTTTGTGTGAACTCATGGTCGACTTTGATAACCTTGAAGAAAATCAATTTCATCTTAAAGAAGACATCATCTTTCAAGGATGGACCTCGTTGTTTGCTGAGTTCGTCGGCCCTGTTTATCCGGATCTTGTCAAAGAATTCTGGGTACATGCTGTGGTTGCACCAAAAGCTATACTCTCCTTCGTCCATGGAAAGTCTGTTGTTGTTACTGAAAACATCCTAAGAGTGATGTTTGATCTGAAAAATCCTGAAGGGGTTTTTGAGTCTGATCAAAGAGAAGATGTGGAAGATATTCTATCCACTCTCTATAAAAATGTCAAGAAAACTACACATGTTAAGAACTTGAGAGATATCTACAGAATCTGGACAAAGATCCTTCTCGGGTGTTTCTATCATAGGAAATCAACTCATGCCTCGGACTTCATCAGTAATGATCAAAGGTATATTCTTTATTGCATTGCCACTCAGAAGAAGGTTGATGCGATTTACATTATCTTCAACCATATGTGGAAAGCAGTAAAGGATTCCAGAAATGCCTTCAGAAAGGAAAATGCTGGAACAACCATTCCTTTTGGTAGGATTATTACAAACCTTCTGATACATTCCAAGATTGTTGAAAGTCTGAAGTCTGAAGGTATCATCAAAGATCTTGCTGTCACCACTGGATCTTGTCTGAATGCCTTCTCTTTAAAGAAGATGAAAATCATTGACACTTTTCTCAAAGTTCCTGAACCTCTAGCTGGAACAAGAACCATAAGAGAACCAGTTCTGGCTGACTTTGAAACCTTCTTCAATAGTGAGGTACCTGATGTCAAAACTGTTTATCTGAAATCTCTTGAAGAGAATAAGAGCTTTAAAGATCAAGACAAAGGTGCCCCTTTCAAAGTAAATCGCAAGAGGGAAGAAAGAACTAAAAGAAAGCATGATTATCCTTCTGTTGTCTCTAAGAAACAAGAGGTTTCTAAAGAGGTGATTGCTAATGTTGTTAAGGCCGTATCTGATGACTTTGAGAAAGAGAAAAAGAAGAAGAAGTCAAACAAAAATGATGAGATAGTTGAAGTTGTTGAAAAGAAGATAACCAAGAAGAGGAAAATGATTATTCAAAGCTCTGATGAAGACAATATTCCTCAAGAAGCTGAAAATCAACAAGAAGTTCAGGCTTATGCCAGAAGAAAAGAAATCTCTAGAGGCAAAGCAAAGATTATTGAAGAGCCGAAGAGTAAAAAGCTGAAGAAAACGGAGGATGTGACCAAAGCGCTTCTGAAAGGTTCCAAAGGTATATGCATCTCTGAACCTATTTCTGTTCCTGTTGTTCGATCAGAAGTTACACCAATAGAAGTTGTACCTACCCCTGAACCAGAAAAAGCCTCATCAGAATCACCCGTTGTTGTCCATATTCTTACACCACCATCTTCCCATATAACCATTCCTTCTTCACATGCAAACAAATCCAATTCTCTTCCTCCCTCACCATTTCCCCTTACAAAAACTCCACCATCTCCTCAATCCATTCCGTCTCCTTCACCCTCCTCTAATCTTGTCTCTAACCAAGCTGTTGACAATCTTGTTCTGAACATTCAACCCCTTCAAACTCTCTTTCCATCTCAACCTTCTCCCAATACCACTCTTGAACATACTCCCTCCACCTCTCAAAACAATCCTTGTGATTCTCCTTTTCCAACCTCTGCATCACATGAGCAACTGCTCCGTGATTGCAACTACACTCCCAAGCCTCGTCCTGAAGCTGAAGTGGTAGTGTTAGATTCTGATACTGAAGCAGAATCTTCTTATAGGTTGGATAGAGAACCTCTTCCATACTTCACCTCCAACCCTGCCTTTTCAAAAACCCAAATAAAATCCAGCCCTGTATATCCTATTGGTGTAGTTTTTGAAAACATAAAGAAGAATCTCAGAAGTACCTTTGATACTCTCAGAATTGCTGAAAGTTCTGGATTGAATGATGTTGCTATGCGGAACTTCTGGAGGATCTTTCGCAGAAAATCAGATGCTCTGTTTTTAGAACTTCAAGAAGCCTGTGTAGCTGCTGCTCCAAGGCCTCGTGGAATTCTGAGGAATTATGAAGACTTCTGGTTTGCTCGCCTCAAAGGAAGATATCTTTTGGAGGAGAAGCCCTTTGTGGATGAATTGGAAGTATTGAGACTGGCTGCTGCAATGGAAGCAAACCCATGCAGGGACATGGTTATCTGGATTCCTGAGTATCCTGTTCTGCTTGGAGACTTCAAGACCTTATTTGACTTTCTGAGGGAAAACCCTTCTAAGAAAGACCCTAGCTTGGTCATTCCAGAAGTTGTTGACCCACCAGAAGTTGAAGGTCCCTCTGCTCCAAGGAATCTAGCTGCCATTCTTCAGGCACTTGAGAATGGCGACTCGGAAATTCCTGCTGCAGAATATGGAGATGCTTCTATGCAAGAAGCAGATGCTGAAGATCATGTTGCTAAATCAGACCCTGTTGAGGACATCCCAGCAAATGATACTTCTATGGAAGCTGCAGATCATGTTGTCATTCCTGTGGTTGAAAGCGGTGAAGCTTCCTCTGATGAACCTTCTCGTCTTGCAAGGACTCTAGAAGCGATTCAGAGGAGACAGGATGAGCAAAGCTCACTCAATGACAAGTATGATGCTTTCATTGAAAGGCAAGAAGGACACAACAACGATGTTAAAGAGATGCTGGCCAAGATCTTATCAAGACTAGGGCCATCTTAGATTGAGTCTGTGGTGTTTCTTTCTTTTCTTTGCATCTGTTTAGTTTCTGTGCATCTGATCTTTTCATCCTGTACTTTTGTACACATTGGTTGAACCTTAATGAAATCATCTTCTTCCTCCATGTGTTCTGTTTTATACATCAAATTTTTTTTATTATTCTTTTTGATGTTATGACAAAAAGGGGGAGAAAGATAAATGATAAATGATTTGATTAAATCTATCAGTTGCTGGGTAAAGGCTCCCACACATTCTCTAACAAGAACTGCAAGTTCTATATGGTTTAAGTGTTTTGCAGGTACAGAGAAGTGAAGTGAATCTTCAAAGCAAACACTAGAAGCAAAACCATGGAAACTGAAGCAAGCTGAGTGCTGTCAAGCTTCAGAGATCAGAAGCAAGAAAGAAGAATGAATCAGAAGCACTGATAATAGAATTTGAATATCATTGTCTATCCTGTTATGACAAAATTCTATTTGCCCTGATACATATAATGTTATGGCTCTGATACATTATTTGCTCTGATACATGTTTTTAGCCTAAATGCTCTGATACATTTGGCTCTGATACATATCGTGTATTTGAATATACATTTTATGTTCTAACTCGTTCATGCTGACTTTTGTCGTTTAGTTTTTGTTCTGTAACATTTCAGGATGTAGAGATGCTCAGATGATGCTCTGGTACATTCAACAATGTTCTGATACAAATCTAGCATGAAGTGATGCTGGTAGACATTCAAAGTTCTGAAGCTATCCGAGGGAAGCAGAAATCAGAAGATGTGAATGCTCCAAAAGATCCAGAAATTCAAGTTCTGAAGCTGTCCTGAATGGAAGCAGAAATCAGAAGCTGTGAATGTTCTGAAGATCAAAGAAACTCAAGTTCTGAAGCTGTCCTGAATGGAAGCAGAAGTCAGAAGCTGTGAGTGTTCTAAGGATCTAAAGAAATTCAAGTTCTGAAGCTGTCCAATGGAAGCAGAAGTCAGAAGCTATGAATTCTCTGAAGGCAGAAGCTTATATGATCGTCTCTACCGAAATAATCAGGGAAGTCTTTTATCAAAGTTCTTCGAGTATTTATTTCAGGGGGAGATTATTTATCTCAGGGGGAGATTGTTAATCTCAGGGGGAGACATATTCATATGCTTATGCTATAGCTGTGTAATTTGTCTTTTGCCGTCTACTCTTTCTGATCGCAAATTCATATCATTTATATATGTTTTTGTCATCATCAAAAAGGGGGAGATTGTTAGAACAAGATTTGTTCTTATCAATTATCTTAGTTTTGATGATAACAATAATATGAATTTTGCTTAAGATAATATGGTACTCTAATCCAATGCAATTTCCCTTTCAGGAAATATATAAAGAGTACGCATAATTCAGCGCTCAGAAGATGTGTCTCAAATGGTTCAGCATGCAACATCAGAACATGGTCTGGCAAGACATCAGAAGATGGTCGAAGCAGAATCAGAACATGGGTCTATGGAAGCATCAGAAGAACATGAGATCAGAAGCACTGAAGATCAGAAGATGGTATCACGCTCAGAAGCACTTCAAGGTCAGAAGATCAGAAGATGCTGTGCACCAAGCTGTTTGACTCTGATGATATTCAAACGACGTATTCACAAACATCAGATCAGAAGGAAGTACACGTGGCAGACTACGCTGACTGACAAAAGGAACGTTAAAGCTACTAAAGGCTACGTCAGTAGACACAGCGTGAACAAGGCTCGAGGTAGTTGACAAAAGCGTATAACATTAAATGCAAAGCTGTACGGAACACGCAAAGCATTAAATGCATTCAACGGTCATCTTCTCAACGCCTATAAATATGAAGTTCTGATGAGAAGCAAGGTTAACGATTCTGCACAAAATCAACTTATATCAAACTTGCTGAAACGCTGTTCAAATCTAAACTCAGAATCTTCATCTTCATCAAAGCTCACTACATTGCTGTTGTAATATCTTAGTGAGATTAAGCTTAAACTGTAAGAGAAATATCACAGTTGTGATTATCGCTTTTAAGAAGCATTTGTAAACTCTTGAATAGATTACATTAAGTTGTAAGGAACTAGAGTGATCAGTTGATCAGTATACTCTAGGAAGTCTTAGCAGTTGGCTGAGCAGGAAGTCTTGGCAGTTGGCTGAGCAGGAAGTCTTGGCAGTTGGCTGAGCAGAAAAGTCTTAGGAGTGAACTAAGCCTAGAGTGATCGTGTTGATCAGTAGACTCTAGAAAAGTCTTAGGAGTGAACTAAGCAGTTGTTCCTGGAGTGATCAGGTTGTGATCAGAAGACTCTGGAAGACTTAGTTGCGGCTAAGTGGAAAACCATTGTAATCCGTGCGATTAGTGGATTAAATCCTCAGTTGAGGTAAATCATCTCTGCGGGGGTGGACTGGAGTAGCTTCGTTAACAGCGAACCAGGATAAAAATAATTGTGCATTTTATTTTTATTGTCCAAGATTTAAAGTCACACTTATTCAATCCCCCCCCCCTTTCTAAGTGTTTTTCTATCCTTCAAAAGATATTCATCTATCAATAAACAAACTCTAGAGATAGATTTGTGAGTTGATAATCACTTGTATCAAGCTTTTAAGATTATCACGTTGATTGTCGGCATGAGAGATCATCTGACGGTTAATATGATAATAATCACGATATTGCTTTAGAGATAAACGGTATCGAGAGGATACGTGGTTGTATTAGTCATTAATAGGTTCATATATATGATCATTAGAGTACATATGAAGCAAACTAAAAAACACTAATCTTAAAACAATTTTCTCAAATCGTTTTCAAACCCTATTTTATTGTCTTTACTTACTTTTCATGCTATTTACATTTTATGTCATCAAAATTTTACCCACACTTAACTCAAAATACACTAAGTTGTAGAACGGCGGTAATATCACATCAATCCCTGAGGAGACGATAAAAGAAATACTTATCCTATGCTTTCTAACATCCCTCTCTTATCATAAATTAAACTTTTCATTATGATTTTTCTTTCATATAAGATGATACTAGCATACTTGCACATTCACAAGTAAGGTCCCTCTATTATCTTGAATGAACCCTCATTTTCATTCAGTTAAAAATGTTTGTGGTAAAACAATTGAAATATCTCTCTGTTAAGATAACGACTCGTCTCTTTTTTGCAGACAGAGATCTAATTCAAACTTCAACATTGAGTTCAAACAAGGCACCCAAAATCAATTCATTTCCCTAATTAGTTCCTTTAACTACAAAAAGCTCTGACTTCCATTAGGGATATGCAGGCATGAGATTCACAAGGAATCTCAGCGAGCTAACAAAAAAATCAAAAACAGTCAGTTCATCTGTCTTTCAATTCAATTCAATTATCTCTCCTAACACAAAGGGGAAACTTTTCCAATCAAGCAGCAACACAAACACATAGACAAAGAGAAGGTTCCCGTAGAGTACTACGGATATGTAGGGTGTTTAAAACCTTCCCTATGTATAACCGATCTCCCGGACTCCAGAACATCTGATTAGGTGAAATCCTCACACCTAGAAAACTCTTAGGGTTTATTTGAGATCT
The DNA here is from genome assembly GCF_029867415.1 of Vicia villosa. NCBI lineage: Eukaryota > Viridiplantae > Streptophyta > Magnoliopsida > Fabales > Fabaceae > Vicia > Vicia villosa. The sequence continues at coordinate 118,113,766 of NC_081183.1, read as the reverse complement.
TTTTCCCCTTCCTCCTCGTAGGATAATTAAAAAGTTTGTGTGCTATCGTAGGAAGAACTGAAATAAAATTCCTCCCACAATAGCGCCTCTCTCCTTCCAAATTTCGCGTGAAGGGTCCGGCGTGCCTTCCTCCCAAGTAAAACGGGAAGGTAAAAAAACGACACCACAATATTTAAAAAGTGTTTTAGGAAAAAAGTATATTCAACTCCCTCCCTTCCCTGTCTATACTATTCTACATTCACAATCTCCCCCAACACTATCAAGAATAAGACTTTATATGACATTGTATATATTTCAATTTCTTAATAAAAATATATTTGAATCTGTAAAAAGTTAATATATGCAATAATGTTTAATTTAATAATTTTTTAATAAAAACAAAATATAATAATATTAATATTAATATAAATATTAATCATATTTATTTAAGTAGATCAATTTGATAAAGATAATATTATTTTTCACTTGAAGTTTAACTAAATATTCCTTTTAGGGAATTAAATAAATTTTAAAAAAATAAGTCATTCTATTTTTTTAAAATAGTTCTTTAGTCAAAGTAATATAAATAATTATATTTAATATATTATCTTGTTTTAATATTATATTACTTTAAAATAAATAAAAAAATTTAAATTTTTTATACTAAAAATAGTAATCCTCGGAATATCCCTTGAATAAATAAAGAAAAAAATTCAAATAGAATAAAAATATTAATTTATTATGAATGCCTTTTTGTTGTATATGGCACTATTATTAAAAAAATTAATTGAAATACAATGATAATGTAAAAATTTTTTATACTATCAGTGAATCACAGCAGTAGATAAGTATAAAATATTTAACTTTTATTTTAACTTCTTTAGTACTTGCTTCGCTTCATAATAAGTGTCTCGTTTGCACTTTTTCTATGTCTCAAAATAAATGTTTCTTTAAAATATCAATACAACATTTATTATTTTTATCACTACTATATTTCTAATTATTAACTTTCACGTTTTTCAATTACTCTACTACCTATGATGAATAAGGATATTTTAATAAATGATATTAATTTTATTATTAAAATCAACACATCTGATCATTTTCTTAAGAACTGTGCAGAACTCAAATAAGACACTTATTATGGGACGAGAGAAATAATACAATTGAAAATTCATGATTTAATTTTGGTGTAAATTTTTTTTTTCTTGCAGAGGGAATACATACCTAGATTTTGAAAAAAATCAAACATTATAAAAAAAATTAAGTGTTTTTTTTGTACAAAAATAAATAAATAAAAGATGACAATCGTAAGTTACTTTAAAAATAGGGAATTGCAGTTTATAAAACATTTGACATAAAAATGTTTCTAAAAACTTAAAAAAATACATATGATAAAATTATGAGTAATGCTATTCATACACCACTTTTTACACCAAATACTTACACCCAACACTATTCACCGTATTTATACGGTGAATAGTGTTTTTTAAATAAAAATATATATTTTATGAACAGTAAAATATTATTATAATAATAAATAATTTTTTATTTTTTTAAATTTGTGTCATTAACCAACTTTATAACTTCATTAACCAACAATTTACATTGCATTAACCAAATTTGGTGACTACTGTAAAGTAATGTTCATGGGTGTGAGAATAACATTATTCAAATTTGGTTAATGCAGTGTAAAAATTTGGTTAATACAATAATGAAGTTGGTTAATGCAACATTCAGGTATTAAAAATAATTTTTAGCAGTCACCAAACTTGGTTAATACAGTGTAAAAACTTGGTTAATACAGTAATGAAGTTGGTTAATGCAAAATCCAGGTATTAAAAATAATTTTTAGCAGTCATCAAACTTGGTTAATACAGTATAAAAATTTGGTTAATGCAATATTGAACTTGGTTAATGCACGTTTGTACATGAACAGTGTCGTCCGTAATTTTAAAAATAAAAAATATTTTTTATAAATATTATTATTTTATTTTAAAAACACTGTTCACCGTATAAATACGGTGAACAGTGTTTGGTGTAAGTATTGGGTGTAGGAATTGGGTGTAAGAGTAGCGTTACTCTAAAATTATTTAGCATTGGTGATCATTTTCCACCTTATTTGGAATGTTCCTTCAAATAATAGTTGTGTCATTAAAAATAATGAAAGTTGTGGCATTAAAAATAATACTTTATGTTACAAAGGACAAACTAGCTACAAAAGGAAATACTTTTCATTTTGACATTTGTCTTGAAATCAACATTATATAAGTAGATTTGAACATTGGAGTAACAAACAAAAAATAAAAAGAAGAATATATATTATTTAATGGCGTATCAAATGCCAAAATCTTGTTGTTTCTGTGCCATCTTAGTCTTAGTTTTTGCAGGTAAACATCTCCACCATCATCATCATGGCTATTAAATTATACTTACATAATAAATCTCACTAATTTCCACTTTATTTTTATTTTGCATGAACATAGTACAATTAACAGAAGTTGAAGGTGAGTGCACAAAGATTGTTGGTAGATGTTCTGTAGCAGATTGTTCCTATGATTGTAGCAGGTATGCAAAAGGTGTTCATGCTAAAGAATGGAATTGTGATTTCTTTGGTTTATGCACTTGTAAGTTCGATAAGCCACCACCAGGGTCACAAGAACCTGCATGCAATATTGGAATTGGACTTTGCAATCATGAATGTGATGAATCTTGTTGTAATGCAAAGTGTGTTAGCAAATATAAAGATACAGGTGTTGGAAAATGTTTTGTGGATTTTGGTAAAGAGTATTGCCTTTGTTCCTATAGCCGTTGATTGAGTTGTAAATTGGAACAATTCAAATGATAATACAATAATTTTTTTTTAATACGTAATGATTCATTAAAACGAAACGAGAATACAAGGAGTACTCTACAAGAGGTCTATCTTATCTCTTGATACAATTCAGAGGTAAGGTGTTCCAAAAATGAAAATTAGACGATATGGAGGAATCATTAACAATACTAAACCACTTCCAAGAGGCTATGACAATAGCGGAGTAACAATCATCAAAAATGAAACGCCTACCGTTAAATAGCATATCGTTTCTAACCTTCCATATATTCCAAGCCGTTGGCATCCATATTACGCCTATTGTTAATCTTTCATCTTTATCCTTGATTTTGTCAAAGTTTACCCAATAAAGTCTCAACTCCTCCTCTGATAATTCCTTATTAATTCCTGACCACTTAAAAACCTTGAGCCAAATGTTCTTCGTAACATTACAGTTGCCAAAAAAGTGACTTAATGTTTCCTCTTCCTCTCCACATAAGATGCATCTACAATCCTCTCTATCACCTATTATGTTCCTTTTCCAGAGCTGGTCACGAGTCGGCAATTTCCCTAACAACAATCTCCAACCAAAAGTTTTTACATTAGACGGGATTCTCATACTCCACAACCACTTCAACGCCTTTCTTAACCCTTCATCCATAACAATTTGTCCTTCTTTAATCCGGATCAGCGCCATACAGCTTTTCATCGAGAAACCGTCTTCTCCCTCCGCATCCCACACCATGTCGTCATCTTCTTGTTGATTTACTGCTTCCCCTTGTATCATTTGAGCTACTTCCGATTCTAATCCATCATGAACGTCTCCCTCTTTGTATAGAATACCTTCTAGCTTCCACCTCCACTCATCTTCCTCCCAAACACCCGCCTCCGCCACCGTCAAAAATTTGTTGTCTGTGGTTGCGTAAAGCTCCGGATACACTTCAGCCAAGCATTGATCTCCCAACCACTTGCTGTACCAGAATGAGATATCTTCTCCTTTTTTCAACCTGCAAGAAACCATGTCAGAAAAAGAGAGCCCTTTTGAACCTTTGCAGTTGTTTAGAAGCAAAAGATCATGCACCATATTTAATTTTAACTTTGCAGGATTATTAAATTTTATAGTTTGGAGGTCATTAGTGTAGTATAAAAAGGAAACACAAATAACATCGCATTGGAAACAAATAAAAATATTTTTAATAAATTAATATTGATTTAATAATGTTTTTTTTTAGTTAAAAATATATCGCACAATATAATTATTAAATGTTAATAGTTTTAAAGTGTCTCCATTATTATAGTTTGGATCGATATCCGACTAGGTGCTATGAGAAGGGTTGGCACCATCTTTGGTTAGAAACAGATTCTACGGCTGTGGTCTTTGCTTTCAATCCAATCCGCCTTTTGTTGTGTCCTGATAAATTTGTAATAGATGGCTTAAGTGTGTTCATATTATGATAAATATGTCTTTTGTCGTCACTCCGGATACACTCCGCGAGAATGCCGACCTGTTCGCCTGGAGCGCAGCCGAGATGCCCGGACTCGACCCAGAGGTGGCTTGCCATCACCTGACTATCGACCCCGCCTGCAAGGCTGTCGCCTAGAGGAGAAGAAAGCAATCGCCAGAGAAAACGGTCGCGGCCGAACTAGCTGTAAAAGACCTCCTAGAGGCGAAATTTATAACAAAGGCCAAGTACACCACTTGGCTCTCCAACGTTGTACTTGTTAAAAAATAAAATGGAAAGTGGCGCATGTGCATTGACTACACCGACCTTAATAGGGCTTGCCCAAAAGACGCGTATCCCCTGCCCAATATAGATAAACTAGTTGATAATTCCGCTGGTTTTAAATTACTATCGTTTATGGACGCATATTCCGGGTATAACCAAATACCCATGTCCAAAACTGATAAAAATACACAGCCTTCATGACCGAATCGGGCAACTATTACTACAATGTAATGCCCTTCGGTCTGAAGAACGTCGGCGCAACGTACCAACGCATGATGAACAAAGTGTTTCAGGCCGAAATTGGCGATATGCTCGAAGTCTACATGGACGACATAATCGTCAAATCCCAAAAAGAAACCGACCATTCCGCCCGCCTCAAAAAGGTCTTCGAGAAAGCCTGAAAGTGCAAAATGAGGTTCAACCCCGAGAAGTGCACTTTCGGAGTCCGAGCGGGAAAATTCCTCGGTTTCTACCTGACCGAAAAAGGAATCGAGGCGAATCCAGACAAATGTAGGGCCTTCTTGGACTTACCCACTCCGGACTCGAAGAAATCAATCCAAACACTAAACGGCATGCTCACGTCTTTATCCAAGTTTGTGGCCAAATCCACTCAACATGCCCTGCCCCTATTCAAACTCCTGCATAAAGAAACTACCTTCGAATGGACGGAGGAATGCGAGCGCGCTCTCTCCCATCTCAAGCAAGCCCTCCCAAGCCCACCAGTCTTATCCCGACCCGAAGCTGGAGAGACCTTGTATCTCTACCTCGTCGTGGCCGCCGAGGCCGTCAGTGAAGCCTTAATACGAGAAACCCCAGAGGGCCAGAGACCCATTTATTTCACGAGCAAAGCGCTCCAAGGACCCGAAGTTAGATACCAGCAGATCGAAAAAGTCAGGCTCGCACTAGTGACTTCAGCAAGAAGACTCGGGCACTACTTCCTGGCCCACACTATAATCGTGCGAACCGAGCAACCCATAAAACAATTGCTTGCACGCCCAGATATGGCCGGGAGGATGCTCCGCTCGTCGCTAGAACTCGCAGAATTCGACATAAAGTACGAGGGAAGAAAGGACCTCAAAGCACAGGTCCTAGCAGATTTCATGGCCGAAATGGCTTTCCCCGAAACAACAAACAACAATGCCCGAAGATGGACCCTGTACGTAGACGGGGCATCAAGCTCATCCGGAAGCGGGGAAGGAACTATCTTGGAAAACGGGGTAGGGACTCTCATAGAGGTGTCCCTCTCCCTCTCATTCCCAACATCCAACAATCAGGCCGAATACGAAGCTCTGCTCGCCGGATTGCGCCTTGCAAACGACCTAGAAGCCGAAGAAATCGAGGTGTTCACTGACTCCCAACTAGTCGTTTCCCACATCTCGGGCGAATATCAAGTCAAAAGCGAGACCCTCGCCGAGTACTTAACCCTCGTGCGTGGAAGACTGGCCCGATTCAGGAGCGCCAAAGTAAAACATATCCCAAGAGAACATAATTCTCGAGCGGATATCCTGTCAAAACTAGCCAGCACGAGGAAGAAGGGGGGAAACAAATCCGTGATCCAGGAAATACTACCAAAACCCAACACCAAACCTTCGTGCGCGCTAGCGCTCGTAAACACAATCGGAGATGCATCCTGCTGGATGACCCCCGTATACAACTATTTAACAAGCGACCTTCTGCCCGCCAATCTCAAAGAGGCCTCCGTAATCCGAAGGAGAGCCTGCTCGTACGTCTTGATCGAAAATCGGCTCTACGGACGAGGATTCTCCATACCTCTCCTTAAATGCATAACGAGGGCACGGCCCCCACATACTCCGAGAAATACACGGAGGAATCAACTCCCAACACCTAGGAGGAAGATCCCTCGCTCGGAAAGTACTCCTGGCTGGATACTATTGGCCCACCATGTAGCACGACGCCAAAGAATACGTAAAGAGATGCGACAAATGCCAGCACTTTGGGGACATGCATCTCGCACCCCCCAACGAACTCAAGTCGTTGTCGTCTCCCTGGCCATTCGCCTGGTGGGGCATGGATCTCCTTGGTCCATTTGTGACCGGGATCAATCAGAACAAATACCTCATAGTCGCGGTCGACTACTTCACCAAATGGATCGAAGCCGAACCACTGGCCAAAATCACATCTCTGAACGTACTCCGTTTCTACAAAAGGAACATCCTCGCCCGATTCGGCATACCTCTGGCCATCATCACCGACAACGGTACCCAGTTCACCGATGGGCGCTTTCAAGAGTTCGTCACGAAATTAGGAACCAAACAACACTTCGCGTCAGTCAAACACCCCCAGGCAAACGGGTAAGCCGAGGCCGCCAACAGAGTAATCCTGAGGGGCATTAGAAGAAGACTAGACGAGAGCAAAAAAGGATGGGTCGAGGAACTACACAGCGTCCTCTGGGCCTATCATACCACCCCACATTCCACCACCGGGGAGACCCCCTTCCGACTTACATATGGGACAGAGGCCGTGATCCCCCTCGAAGTACACGTGCCCACCAGACGCACCGAGGAACCCCTCGAAACAGAAGGCAACCTCGAGGCAATTAGAGAAAAGCTCGACCTGGTCGAAGAAATCCGGACGGGAGCCGCACTGCGCGAAGCCTCGCTCAAACAAAAAATTTCCCTACGACATGATGCAAAGGTCATTAAACGAGAATTCGAGGTAGACAGCCTAGTACTCAAAGGAAACCACAAAGACTCCCGGGAGGGCAAACTGGCCGCCAACTGGGAGGGCCCCTACCGTGTTTGAGCAAAGACCGAAAACAGGGCGTATTATCTGGAAAACCTGCAAGGAGAAGAACTCGCTCGACCTTGGAACGTTGAAAAGCTCAAACAATACTACAGCTAAAAACACAGGTGTGGCTCGGGTACACGCTGAGCACCTAAAGAAATAAAACAAAAAGACAGAAGTCCGCTCTCTTAATCGAGCGGACTCCTTGTCCTTCGGGGGGGCACGAATACCGAGCACTCCTATCGTAAACAAGTACCATGTCGGCAGAACACCCCGCTCGCGAGGGGACCGTTCACGCCATGAGCCTCGGAACTCAGCACAACGAAATCCGAGACTCACCTCCCGCCAGGCACATGTCCCCGGTAATCGACCACAGTTCCACACACTTGGCGATCAAATACGTTACAGTCGAGCTAATCTTCCAAATAAGCAAAATAAAAAACAGATAAGCACGCGGAAAACATAACAACATTACTTTATTCATCATTCATGGGAGTTACAAAACAAACACCAAATAAAAAGAAAATGCTTTACTCCGCCCGACGGGAAAAATCCTCTGAATGAAGATACTGATACCAATCCTCATCCCACTCAGTCTCAGAACCATCAGCATCAACCATGACTCTCACGCTAGATAACTGAGCTTGAGCATCCGGGCCCCGGGCCCCCTGTGAACGAGAAGCAGAGTCGGTCGAAACCTTCTTCTTCTCATTCACCTTCTTCACTCCACGAGAGCACGAGGTTGAAGAAACCTTTCCTCCCTTAGCGCCACCCATCCTTGCGTAAAAATGAAGAAAGGTCCATGAGACCTCCTTTTATAGAAGAAGAAAAGGGATAGAAACGCCTGGGAAACAGAAAAAGTAATTAAAAGACAAAGACGTTGGAAACCAACGTCACGCTGTCCAAAGAGTCAAAACACATGCACACAGACTCCAAGAAAAGGTCACATGAAACAATAAACGTTAAAAACTAAGCATTCCTTAATTAAAACGGGCAAAAAGCTCGGAAATGTGCCCAACTGCGGCCATGAAGACCGAGTTGGTAATATACTTACAAAATCGAAATGGGGGGCATACCCCCCGGAATAGCAGTACAAAACAAGAGGCTCGCAGGCCCAACACTTAAACACTTAAACATAGAAAACCTTCAAGCACCTTCCTCCATCTAAACTTCCTCGGCTTCCTGAGTCGCTGGCTCTTCCCCAAAGACCGAAGAGACAATCTGGTCACCCTCCACATGATGGTACGGCCCGGTGCCCTCGGTCACCAACTCCACCCCAGGATTCTTCAACTTAAGCTGGGCCACGGTGGAATTATAGGTGTCCTCGGCAGCAGCAACACAATCGCCCCCAAGACTCTGATGTACTGGATCAAATCCGCCCAGGTCAAGAGAGTCCTCTCCTCCTCTGTCTCGTCCTCAGCAGGAGCCTGAGATCGGCAAAGAGAAGCCTCCTTCACCGAGGAAGATAACATCGCTCCATACAGAGTACAAGAGAGCAAAGTGTACTGGCCCTGCACGTGCGCCAGGGCATCTTCCTTCGCATTCAGCTGAGCCTTCACGGTCGCCAGCTCCTCGCCCTGCTCCCTCAGCAACTGGTCTCGTTCCGCCAGAGCAGACGTCTTCACCTTAACATCCTCCTTGAGCAGCCTCACCGCTTCCGCAGATAAAGGCGCCGAACGAGCATAAAGGGTAGCCAGCTCAAGCACCCGAACCACAGCCGAAGCATCCTGCACCAAGAATCTTTGCCGAACGGAAGGCTCCAAACCTTCAATATGAAGAGATTTAGCACGAGGAATGGTCAGAGAAGGTCCTCCCTCAAAGAACCGGGGCTGAAGGAAGCATGAAGGGATGGTAAAGATATCGTCGGCCTCTTCCTGAGTCAGATCCACGGCTTCGACCCTCTGCCGTTTGTGACGGACCAGCGCGTCCGGATCCGGCTGCTGACGAAGAGGGGAAGGAAGCACCGTGACCGGCCTCAGGGATTCACCCTGGTCAGAAGCCCGCAACGGGGAACCAACAGCAGTTAGGAAGGAAGAGGAAGTTGCCGAGCCCGTCTCCGGGGACCTCTGCACCGCAGCCAACCTAGGGCCAGCACTCTTCTTGACAATCCCCTTGGCCTTGCTCGCCTGTCTGAGCATCCGTTCATGACGCGCCCGATCCATCGACTCTGCAAAGAAAATTAAAAACGTAAGGATCAGTCTGTCATAAGATCACTACCAAAAGCTACAACAACAAAATGACAAGTTAAAATAACAAAACAAAGGGGAGAGGGGCAGATACCCAGATAGGCAAATGCGCCTTCATCAGTCCCACTAGCCAGGAGTTCCTTTATAATGATCACGCCCGGTTCCCTAACAATCTCCCCATCTTCGTCCACAACAGGCTTCCCCGAACGGTCCACTTTGGCGACCGCAGGAAGGCCCTGCACGAAGTTCTGAAGGAGAGCGTAGTCCCCCCGTGCATCCTCATCCAAATTCGAAAGTTTGGTGATATACTGGTCAGTGCCATACTCAAAGTGATCCCGAGACCACAAAAATCTAAATTTATGCCTCCGAGTAGTGACCGGCTCCCCAATATCATTAAGTACTGGACGACCGTTGACATCCACGGTCGGAACCCTAATGAAGACATTGTCACGGGACTCCCGAGACTGAGGACGGATGAGGAAGAAGCGGGGCTTATAACCCTTCAAGGAATCCGAGTAAGACTTGAAAATTTTCTTAGACTGCTTCAAAGACACCCATCCAAAGCGACCGTCTCTCACCGTGCGTTGCACACAAAATATATAAAAGAACAAAGGGATTGTCGCCCCTATCTTCAAGTGAGAGTAGACCAGCTCGAACGCCCGGATGAAAGAGATCGAATTAGGGTGAAGCTGCGCAGGGGCCACCTCCAGGTGGTTAAGAACGGCCATCTGAAACTCTGAAAAAGGCACGCGGAACCCCATCTCCCGGAAGACTACCCCGTACATAGGGAGCAAATCGGGGGTATATACGTCATAAATAGGACCCCCTTCAGCCGGGATAAGAACCGACCACCCATTCCTGGAGGTGTCCCCGACGGGATCCACGTGACCCCCAATCTCCGTGAAAATATCTGAGTCATCCTCCATAAAATAACTCTCGATGTCAAGCGCTTCCTGGACCACCCAGGCCGACAGAGGCACCTCCTGCCGGGCCGGGGGAGTAGAGGACAACGAATCCGAGGCTGACGGACGCCCCACTTCGGCCATATTTCACCTGAAACACAGGGGAGAACAGTGAATTCGACAATTAAATCAAATCCACCCTTCCACCACCGTTCAGAGTGAAAGGGCGCACCAACGGTCCAAGGACCGAACGGCCAGCGACCTTGCCCCCGTCCAGAAAAACAGAATCTGAGCAAAAGGGAGACACGTGCCAAAGGAAGGGGAAAAGACACACGCTACGTCATAATGACCTATTCTCCTAGAAAAAACACTAAAAACACAGTCACGGTTGATCAATACTCTCAAACTGCTATCAACAGGCTAAATGGTATCCTCAAGCGAAAGACTCAACCGTACATGGCCGCAAGCGACAGAGAAATCCTCATCTTCGCCACCTATTGCCGGCTTCATCTTATATCTTCGTCGAAAATCATTCCTAAAAGACCTATCCTAACCACATGCAAACGATTCCTAAGAAACATCAAAGCATGAAAAGTCATAGATAAAGGCAAATACGAACTTACAAGTAGGATTTTCGCGGAAGAAACGAAGAACAGAAAGAAGATCACCACAACAGAGCTATCGGTCGGCAGCGGAGAAGAGAGAACGGAGTGAAGGAATTTGAAAAGTTTGGGGAAAATGGTGAATCCTGATATTTATAGGCTGCTGAAGACATCACATGCGCCACACGTGCAACTCTGTGAAACGGTATGGCCATCATTAACCCTAGCAGCCTAGGTATAGGATAGCCATCGTTTCGCATTAAATGCGACGCGTCCCCCAACTAACTTTCCCGAAACGACACGCTTCTTGACTACCAGCCTAACCCTTCCTCTCCCCAGAAGCTTCGGGTCTATCCCCCTCTGACACTCAGGGCACACGTCCTCGGAAGATCCCCCGGATTAACTTCCTCTAAGTCGTCACTCCCACGAGCAGAAGCAACGACTTGGGGGGCTCCTGTTCTGGACCGACCCAATCATTCTAATTGGGCCTATCCAACCTTCGGCCCAAAGCGCCTTAGACCACGCGTGGCAGCCTCCCCCGGACCGCTTCGGGCAAACGCCCAGGACAACCAACCACGAGAGAGCCTCGTGCCCGGTAAGCAGCCAGCTCGCGCGTCACCTAAATCTCCGCCTTAGAAGGAGGAGTCAATTCCGCATAAGGACACCCTATAAATAGCCCTCTCGCCACAGACGGCAAGGTAATCTTTTCTGACCCCAAAATTCTCTCACTTTGTTGTACCTTGTGGAGCACATACTTACTTTGGCATCGGAGTGCCTTGCAGGTACAACCCTTTTTCCCCTCTCAACCGTTCCGAACTTCAAGCCTTCATTGTTGTTGGCCATATGATCTGCTCGGGAAGATCATATATATATATATATATATATATATATATATATATATATATATAGGATCAAATGACACCAAGGTGTCAAAGTTTAATTTGACACCAAATCTCAACCGTTAAAATAATTGATCAAACGGGGATACTAAATGTAATAAAATAATAATAATAATAATAATAAAATATTTAGCATATTTTTCTCCTAAAAAATAGGCTATTTATCATCACCGTTTGATCAATTATTTTAACGGTTGAGATTTGGTGTCAAATTAAACTTTGACACCTTGGTGTCATTTGATCCTATCCCATATATATATATATTTATATATATATATATATATATATATATATATATATATATATATATATATATATATATATATATAATGGTTAAAAATAATAAGGAATATTCGGCCTATAAGGCTTCTTAAATAATATGGATTAATTACAAATCTTAATGAAAAACAAGTTTTTAAATAGGCTTTCAAGTCAGGCTAGACTTTTAAAAATTAAGCAAAAAGAAAAAAAGAAAATATTATGATAGATCATAGATCATGCTCAAACCTTTTAAGTTTATCCCAAGTCAGACTCCAACCTTTTAAATCCTGAATTAACCTAACCAAACATATTTCCACCTCTATGGGTGGTTTTTGTTTTTCACAATAAATATAAGTTATTTTCATTAGTTTAACACAAATTACTGAGCTCATTCCTTGAATTAGCATTAGTTTTTAAAAAATATATATTTTATTTTATAATACTAAATATAATTATAATAAATAGAAAAATTCTTTTTTAAGAATCTCTTTTTTTATAGAATTTTAAAATATTAAGTGTAATAGAACCATTTAATAAGGTACACTTTTTACAATTAATATTGTAACAATGTTTTAATAATGATATAATCATTGCAATAAAATAAAATTAATTTAGGTAAGAATCTCATTTTATAAAAAATTTACAAGTTTAATATAAACAAAATATAGTAAGATGTTCTTCGTATGAAATTTTAAATTTTAAACATTAATTAAATCTCACAATTGATATAGATGGTCAGAGATGGGAATAAGTCAGTCGACTACATGAGCAAATAGTCTAGCTTCCTTAAGGGTAGATCAAACCAGACTTATTTAATAAAAAGATCACATTTAAAGTATGTTTGGTAAAAATAATGGTTGGCTGATAAGTTAGCTTATAGCTTATAGTTGATGGCTGATGACTGGTGACTGATAGCTTATAGCTTATGGCTGATGATTGAGACTGATAGCTGATAAGTTAATTGAAGTGTTTAGTAAAATTAGCAGTTCAAGTAACTTATAAATGTAAAATGATATAAAAGATATTTAATACATAATTATTTTTTAAATAAAAATAAATTATAAAGGCTAAAAGTGGATTTATACTAAAATAATAAGGATAAAAAAAAAGAAGAAAAAATGATAAGCTATAAGTTAAATTTCTATTTGAAATAGCGTGTAAAAAATAAGTTCTAAGCTAGCAAAATAAGCTATAAGCTCGAGATGAAAAGCCTGTTACCAAACAAGTCTAAATTGTCATATGAGATTATAAGTTATAAGCTATAAGTTCAAAATTTTGTCATACCAAACTCAGTCTTATACTTTATTAAAATCTATTTAATTAAATAGGTCTGACTTAAGATATTATAAAAGTATATCAAGCCTTATAGGTCAAGATATCCAAAGATTAACGTTAAAATGAGCTTTCATATAACGTTAATTTTGATGTAATTCAATGACATAGTAAATCATTATAGATTAAGCTCAAACTTTATAGGTATGATCTATATGATATTATGTTTCAATCGAACGGTTGAATTTAAAAAATATTAATTCGAGATGTAGTTATTGAACGAGTGTAACTCGTGGTGTAACTCTTCGGGTGTAATTTGATCCCTCCTCATATATATATATATATATATATATATATATATATATATATATATATATATATATATATATATATATATATATATATATATATATATATATATATATATGAAAAATGGCTAAATAAATTTGTCTATATATACATATTAGTAAAAAGGACTAAATAGTTCGACCTATAAATACATATATAGGTAGGCCTATAAGGCTTCTTAAGTAATATGGATTAAAAATCTTAATGAGAAGCAGACTTTTAAATAGTCTTTCAAGTCAGGCCAGACTTTTAAAAAGGTCAGGGAAAAAAGAGCTTATGATAGGCCATAGGCCATGCTCAAGCCTTTTAAATTTCTCGTAGGTCGGACTCAAGCCTTCTAAAGCATTGCCTAGTCTAGTCTATTTCCACCATTCTCGATGGTTTTTGTTTCTCATAATAAATATTAGTTATTTTATGTTAAATTATGTTAAGAATTTAATTCATGGTGTCGAAGCATGTTGTTGTCGAATCACGTATGTTGGTTGTCTTAGTAGAATTAGGTATTTTGTAGTTTACTTATGGAGCAAGAAAATTCAAAATCTACAAATTCGGAGTAACTTTATTATTGTAGAGTGTGTGATTCACTTGCAGTTGCAAAGAATAAAAAATCATATTTAAAAGGCATCTAGAAACTCTGCAGAAACTCTATTTTTTCTTTTTTTCGTTAAAACCCTAATTCATCTTTCTTCTCTGATTCATCTTTTCCTCTTCCATATTCGATTGTGCAGCAGAATCATCTTGCAACCAAGGTTGATTGATTCACTCGAATGAATAGTAAAGAACAAAAAGCAAAATCGATCGGTTGATTAATTATTGTTCGTCAAAATTGATTTAAAATTCTCCATAGATTTGGTGTAATTCCAACAAATTAGACATTAAATAAACAATAATAATAATGTAATAATCATGTAAAAAATTGTGAATAAACTAAAACTGTGACTACATGGGTTATTTAGACCTACACAAAACTTTTTTCAGATTTCATGGCAAAGAACACGTCAAAGACGTCGAACATAAACCTCCCCATATGGACAATATTCGTGGATGGCTCATCCAACATAAAGAGTTGTGGGGTTGAGGTCCTGTTAGAAAATCATGACAAATTCATCATTGAAGTGGTTCTAAGATTCAGGATTCTAACATCTAATAACCACTAAGAGCGTGAGGCTTGTCTAATTGAGATATTGTGTGCTATTTATGTAAGGGTCGAAGAAGTAACGATTAAGTATTACTCATTATAAGTGGCGTCACAGATCAAAAGAGAATATCAAGCCAATGACCTAATCATGCAACGATACTTGGCGATTGTTAAAGTCACGTGCTTTAGAGTTTGTGGAGTGTTATATCTTTTGACTTAATCACTTATCTTTTCCTGACCTCATGATTGACAAATTGTGATGTTGATTGGACCAATACGGATATAAGTGATCTAATCCCATTTTGCAGTAACCGAAGTCGATCCACTCCCTCTCTTAGACAGTACTTGAATTGGTATACCGAAATTGTTCCCGAGTCATATGCGCTAACCTACCCCACCATGCTCTACGGGCGAGGCCATTGTATGATGAGGACGCCTTGGCTTTGAGTCGAGAAATTGACTCGGCCTCGTATCAGAAGATGTACTTGGATAGAAATCTCGCACATGAAGCCTATACAAAGAAGGAACAAGGCTATAAATGAGAATAATAATGTAACAACTATAACATTCAAAGGCCCTGTCGAACCTGCACCAGGTTTCAATGTGATGGTTGGTAATGGTGAAACTATTATGGCAAGTCTAACTTCAGAACTTCTTTGGCCTAAGTCCAACACCAAACAAAAGCGGCACACTTTTGACCTTAAAGACTTCACCACATTTCAAATCCAAAACAAACTGCAACACTATTTGTATTTTCATTCAATCACTATGTAAATTTTACAAAAGACCAGAAAATGAGTACCATCCACCCTCTCCCTCAAAACATGCTATGCAATTGCACAACTTTAATAAACCAAAATCGGAGAGGGTGGAAATGATTCATCCTATCAATCACCTATAATTCCAAAGTAAAATCTTTAGTTTCCTATATAAAACCGCTCTAACTGCATTGCCAGTACTTCAACTCGACACAATATCAACAACAGCTATCATGTGATCACCGCAACTCTGCTACAATTTACAACTCATGTTACATATATGAGAAACCAAAACGTAGGCCGAAAGCAACGTCTGATCCGGCCAAAGAATCGATAGAAAAAATCGCTGACTCAAGAGGATGAATAATTGGAGAGAAGCTTCAACAAACTGTCTTGTGTTTCCGGTGTGAATTTCCTAGCAAATAGGTAACATGGCTTCTGAATTCCATTCCATAAGCAAGGCCATCTTAGCACTTCTTTCTGTAAAAGTAAAAAAGAAAGTTGTTAAAACGCTTAATGCATTCTCGATAAATCAGGAACCTAAGAGCTGTCAGCATACCTTCTCGTCACTGGTGATATGCACACTTTCGTCAATGGACTGTAAATACAACAGAATTAACATGAATATCCATTAGCGTAACTCAAAAATAATATAACAAAAGTTATAGTTACAGATGTAGAACTTTACCGTAATAGAATTCAAAAGATTGTAAGTAATATCCTGAGTCAGGTATGATTTTGGATGCCATTTTTGTTCAGACCAGTCAACATGAGTTACTGACCAGTTCGCAATTCCGCCAGGATCGACAATCTATAACAGAAACATTGGCCAATAAGTAGACGGTTTAAAACTGTTTAAACAAATTTGTATTACAGTTTACAAACGAAATACTCACCGTGAAGAAAGTCGGTAAGTAATGCTCATCTGCAATGCAATTCTTCCCATCTACACCGGGCTGTAAAATCAAGAATTTAGTTCAGATTAATAATCAAGCATCGGACTTATTATGAAGTAAGCATTTTAAGGACAACAGTATACAAAAACTACACCTCACAGTGAGCCTGAAATATCGAGTAATACAAGTGATCCGCCATAACCATAATAGCATGTTGCCGTTTCATAGAGAACCACTGCAAAAATTAACGATTTTGAACACAGTTTTCGTACAAAAATTCATTACTTTAGTGCAAATAAATCAATTCAAACAAGCCGTTGTTGCAAAAACGTACCTGAGCACCCTTTCTGAAGTCCTTAACCTCGACTTCAGGTAACATGCGTTCTGAATATCTGCCATTGCCAACTGGACCGGGATCCCGAAAGCTAAAACGGAAAAATAAGTAGCGTATTAATCAAGAAACCTTAGAAGAAAAGATCAACCAACTCTGTTGGGAAGAAACATAGCATACCAGTCTACAAAGCTGATATTTGTATACATCAGATACTCGAAAATGTAATCAAATCTATACAGCGGCACGCAGCTACAACAAAATCAATGCAAGAAGATTAGAAACTAAAATAAATAAATAAACTAAATCTGCAAAATATACTGAGCAAATTACCTATCCGAAAGTAAAACAAAGTGCTGGTTATGAGGATCTTGTAGCGCATTTGCCAGGAGTCGTCGCTCTGCATCAATCATCGACATTTTACCCCATACCACCTGGCCACTGCGTATATCCCGATTAACAAAGTAACGACTTACGTGAACTGGTTTAGTCTTAGACGCGTGCACATAAATGGAGAACTTCCCTTCATGACCCTGCCAGAAAAAGAGAAGAGTTAACAATTCAGATGTTAAGAAAACCAAACCGATGAACTCACATATGCAAAACCTTACTTGGAAGAAGTTATCCCACAATTTCTCAAACGGTAGAGACCCCGGCGTCAAAAACATGAAAGCGATTTTCGGATTCGTTGGCATAACTACTGGTGTATTCAAAATATCTCTAAAAACAGCCTGTGCTGCAATCTCATCATCAGTGTATTCCCTTACAGGAACAGGAGGAAGCCAATCAGCAATGTCTTTGCACTTTCTAGTAGAGAACTTGTTACAAATTGTACGGTTTTGCAGCCGGTAAAGATAAGCACAAGTTACAACAAACATGATTACAAATGAAACCAGAACAACAATCCTCATCAGCTTCTTCGTCGGAACACGGTATCGTGATCCGGAAAAGATCTGCATATCGCCCACAGTTCGACCCCAAAACTTCGGTATATTCATCTATGTAAATGAATAACAGCTTTCAATCATCGACAGCATAAACCAAGCTCACACCACAAGAACTAGAAATCTTCAATGGATTCAAAAGTATAAAAATCTGAAAATCAAATCAAAATACAAAAGATGAACACATTATCAAAAAAACTTAAACTAATTAATGCCACTAAGTATAAGTAAATACATGAATTAATCATAACCACAATTTTCTATCATAAATCAAATATCTAACCAAACATATAACATAATGTATCAAAGTTTTAAAACAGTACCAAAAGATATCAATACTGATACTGTTATTCTCTACGATAAAGAACAAATTGTGGTCAAGTCACACTGTAACGACTGCAATCAGTATCGGAAAGTGCTGATACTGATACTACTGAAGTTACTTAAATTCAAACACGAACTAAGAATTGGTAAATTAAGAACAAGAATAAACAACAAATCGCATGAAAATGATAAAATAAAATACTACAGTAACATTAAGAAATCAATAGTTACTTACAAAAAAAATACATGAAAAAGTTCAAAGAATTTATGGACGTTGTATCGTAACATATGAATAAACAGAATAAAAAATCAACATACATTGGTTTGGTGTTTTAGTTGGGGAAGAGAGGGTTTGGTTTTTGTGATTTGAGTTCTTGTAGAAAACGAAACGTTTGGTTTGGTTCTTTGTTTCTCTCTCTCTCTCTAAAAACAGAAAAAAGTGTAGCCGAGTGGCAGTATGCAATGGCTGGGTTGGCAGACCGAGACGAAGAAACAGTCGCTTTTTGATTTTGTTTGTACCAAAAAACTATTGGTTACTCTCATTTATGTGTTTTTTTTTAATAATAAAATAATATTAATTAATATTATACTAGTAATAAATAATATATTTTTTTAAATATACTTTTTAACCATTAAAAATATAAAGAAATTTTTTTAAAATTTTTATACCAAAAGTATATGATATTAATTAGGACTGGAAAGTCCGTTTTGCCTGCACTTTTTCGTAGAGCGGGACAAGATTCTAGGTCTACTCTCGTAAACGTGTCTCCCTGCTTCGTCCCATTTTATGCGGGTATGAGTTTTTTCATATAATTTTACTATTTTTAGGCCTAAAAGGATCAATGCCCACGAGCTTTTCTCGCCCGACCCTCACGTTTGTGCGTGACGGGACAAGGTTTTACGCACTATCAAATATGTCCGCCCGCCCCCATTTTTTTGCAGACTTTTGTAGAGCGGGCATAAACTGGACTGGCATACCCGTTTGTCAACCCTAATATTAATAATATATATTTATATATACAAGTGATATATAATTAAATGATCAAATATGTAATTTTAGTATTATACTATATTTATATTCATAGTATAATTGATTTTGTTGACCAAAATATATTTATAATAATAATTTATATTATTACCAATAATTTACGATGTGAAATTACAATTTTTTTTAAAATTACTTATATCTCCTGGTTCTATTTATAAATGACAATTTACTTTTAAGATTCATTCAACAATAGTTGAATTTGGTCTCATAACAACTCAGATACATTAATTATTAATAGAGGTTAAAGGCATTACACTGACAGTGTAAAAAAGTTTTACACTGTCATCCTATAGAAACAAATCGTTTTGCCATGTCATATAATTTTTTTTAAAATTACAGTCTAATTTGTCCTGATTCATGATTGTGATTGGTTGATAGTGTACATTTTTTTACACTGTCGATGCATCACTCATTTTCTC
The DNA here is from genome assembly GCF_029867415.1 of Vicia villosa. Taxonomy (NCBI): domain Eukaryota; kingdom Viridiplantae; phylum Streptophyta; class Magnoliopsida; order Fabales; family Fabaceae; genus Vicia; species Vicia villosa. The sequence goes on along the minus strand of NC_081183.1, from coordinate 118,094,175 downwards.
TTATTAATAAATTTAAAAAATAACATGTCTCTTATCATTAAGAGTTAGGACCAGAGATAGTACTTTATATGGTTAGGGAAGGCAAATTACATAAACTACACACATAAAAATTGATAGGAACTAAAATATGTCATTTTTTTAATAGATATTAAAAAAAAAAAATTTAAAATACTTATAAGGACCAAAAACATATTTAACCCTAAAAAAAACATAAAATCAATTTTAATATATATTTATTATTTCTAAAATATAACTTAAAATATCTCTCTCTTCTACATTTCAGATTTATATTTAAATAATAAGTTAAAATTTTCAAATTTAAGTTATAAGTTAAATATTAAAACTTAATATAGTTCAAGTAATCATATTTTTTTACTCACGTGTTACATACTTTATATAAAATTTATTCTATTTATAAAAATAACATTAATATACCAAATAAATTTTTTATATAAATTTTTTTATTTTATTAATCTTATTATATAGTAATAATGAATAGAATAAACATTTAACTCATTTTATAACTCTTATTATATAGTAATGATAAATAAAATTGCAATGAATTGTAATTGACGAATAAAAATAGTTTTAATTAAGTCCGTGCAACACAATTTACCTATAGTTATGTGTAAATCTCCCAAAACAAAATAAGTTTTAAATTATCAGAAAAAGGGATATGCCCTAAGAGTGTAAAATATTTTTACACTGTCAACCAATCACAATCATGTATCCAATTAAAATACAATTTTAATTTAAAAAATAATAATATGACATGACAAGTGTAAAAAATTTGATTGAATATATGTCTAAAGTTTGTTTACACTGTGAATGCACTATCTTTACACTTTTAAATTTATATGGCAAATAAAAGGAGGGATATATTGACAACAAAGGTAAACCAATAAAGCTATTTTAAATTTGTCCTTAAATTTTAATTTTAATTAATACAGTGTCCTTTTGTTTTAATTTTAAAAAATATTTTTTTATTATTTAAAACAAATTTTTTAAAAAATATTTTGAAATATTAAAAAAAAACTTTACTAAAAAAACTATTTGAAATAATTTTAATACTTTAAATAATGTTTTGAGATTTCGATATTCGAAAAAAGTTATAGTAAAATGTTTAAATATCTAAAATAATTATGTAAGCAAATTTTTTATTTGAGTTTTTTTATAAATTCTTTATATTTATTTTAAACAAAAAATATGTATATCATTTTAGAAAAGCTGAAACAAAAGGATTCCAATCTCTATTAAACATTTATTCAAAAGCATTGACATTTATTTTATTTTATTTTGGCCAAATACTTTCTTAGAATAGTTAGCATAAAACATTTCAAGTATTTTTTATTTTATAATATAAAAGATGCTATATTTTTCTCTATAATGTATAGTATATCACCTTCTGTGACATCTATCTCCCAACCCTTCCTTTTAGTTTTTGGGTCATTAAAATGAAAATAAAATTCAGAAGAATAAAAAAAATTAGATGAAATTACTTATATGAAAGTATACAATAAAAACATTGTGCAATGTAATTAAAGTCTATTGCCATCAAAGTTAAATTTTAAGCGCTATTGATCGAATAAAATTATAGTTGAGTAGATTTAATTCAACATTGTCCAAAATGTAAGAAATGTTAAAAATTAAATTACGACTGTGATAGAAATTAAATTAAAATTTTATGAAAAATCTAGAAAGAAACACTTTTATACATATAAAAATAATATATGCACTGACAGAATCATCATGTATCTAATTAAAACACAATTTTAATTTTAAAAAACTAATATAACATGACAAATGTAATAATTTTGATTAGTTGTATGTCTCAAGTTAGTTTACACTATCAGTGCACTACTTTTAAACTCTAAAAAAAATTATAAAATTAAAATGCTTTGTACATTTATTTTAGAAAGAAAATCGGATAAAAACCTCTTTTATAATTTTTTTTTAGAGCTTAAAGGTAATGCATTGTCGGTGTAAAATATTTTACACCGTTGGTGCATCACAACTCTTAAAAACAAATAATTTGTATGTGATCTAAAGAAAAAAAACCAAACTTCTACAAAAACTAACGGTTATGATTTTATTGACAATGTAAAACTGCTTTACACCATCGGTGTATTTCGATTAAATTTTTTTATACTATTTAACACAAATTTCAATTTAAATTATACTAAATTTCAAACATTAAATTACTGAACAATGAATAATTCCAAACTTTTTTTAAGAAGAGAATCACTCATTCAACCTCTTTAACTATAAAAAATAAATTATAAAAATAAATAAATAAATAAATTCATGCATATTAAAAAAAAATGAGATGAAATTATTTTATTAAAATCTAAAAGATAACCATAAAAAAAATGGCAGTGACAAAAAAGTTAGGAATGTCTCAAAGTAATTGTAGAATTAAATTTTTGTCCGATTTAATTAAAATCTATTATAAGTGAAGTTAAATTTCAAACTAATGATTGAATGAGATTACAATTTAGATTTGATTCAAACTTTTTAAGGGTGCAAGAGAAGATGTTCAAAATAAAATTACGTTAGAAAATGTAATATATAATTTAAATTGAAACATTTTTTTAAACTGTAAAAAACGATTTGGATAAATAATAATTTTTTTGTTATAAAGAATTGTGAAAGAAAATTAATTGAAATGTTTTGTGAAATTTATTTTAGGAAGAGAATTTGAGAAAAAAATGAAAGAAGATATTCACGCTCTTAAATAAATTATTAATTAATATTCTAAAACTAAATTAATGGACAAAATTTAGAGTGAAGTGTGGAGGCTGTGGTGGAGTAGAGCTTCTAATGCGACAGAGCGGAGGTGTACCTATAAGATTAACACTCTGACGCTCAAGTCATTATGTGAAACAGTAGAAAGTATTGAAATTGTGTTTGAAATTTGTTATCTGAAATGGCGTCATTCCCTATATATTGGGAAGAGGAATAACAACCTTGCTATCTTTTAGGCGTGAAATGCAGAGGATCGTTGGATGCGCCTGAGATAGAAATATCATGTATTAAGATACATGATATCTAGGAAGCAGACTTTCAACCGAGAAGAGGATACTTCACAAGTTTGAAGGGTGACCTATCCCCTTTTACACTTGCATTTTTTGAAAGTTATGCGTTCGTCTTCTACTAACTTCTTTTGAGAATGAAGTTTTGAACCATTTATGCATTCCCCTTTCGCAACCCTATCCATATGCCTAAGGTTTCGTACGAGTATTCTAGTAATGGTATGAATATCAGAATATGGTCCATATCGACAGCTGTAAGTATTTTAAAACTAATTACTTCCTAGCTAAGACTATTTCTCCCCTTGCTCGTAAGAAATTTTGTGGCATTTCCCCCACTTCTGCTAGGCAAATTGAGTGCACGGAATGGAGGCAACGACTTTAGTCTCCAGATCATTTCTCATAAGGTGTTAAATGCTGCTGGTAAGGCTGTTTGTGGACCGGTTTGGTTCGATTTTGAGAGAATCTGATACCTAAACCGATCAAAAAAATATGGATTGGTTTCAATTGAGTTTGTATATTTTTTTCGATAAAATCCAAATCAAACCAAACCGAGTAACAATGGGTTGGTTTGGTTTTGATTTATTGGATACATTAGAAACAAATGTATTTGGGTACAAGCCGTAATAGCTTACTTTTCGAGTATTCATCTTCCGTTTAAAAGTACAATAATTAACCGAATTTAATTCATTCTTTTATGAATGAAAAATGATTAGTTGGATGTAATATTCATCTAAGTCGCCGACTATTTGGATATAAGTTGTAATAGCTTATCTTGCGAATCCTTGTCTCCCTTGAAAGAATCGTAACTTAATTCGCCTCACAATTTTCATAACAAACTTGGATGAAAAAGGATTAGTTGGACGTAATATCCATCTTAGTTCCCGAGTATTTGGATACAAGCCATAATAGCTTGCTTTTTAAATACTCGTCTTCCACCTAAAAACAATGTCAACCAACTAAACCTATCATTTTTCCGTCTTAACACGACCGAAAACTTTTTTCATAAACGAACTGTATTTTATCCATTCCGACGCAACAAACAAACCAATGCTTCATTTCGCTCATATGCGACAAGTATGGGAAATAGGCTGGGTCGAGCTAGGCTTTGGCAAGCCTAAGCCTGGTCTGTAAAAAAAATTGAAACTTAAGCTTGGCCTGTAGCCTGTCATAGGCTTATTTTTTAAACTTGAGTCTGACCTTTCCGAATGCTTGGTTAACCTGTAATCCTACATAAGAGCCTATTTATTTTAGACATATGTAAATGAACAATTAAAATAATGTTTAAATAAACTAACTAAAAGAACTTATGAGAACAATATTCATCAGGTGTTTTCATCTTATTTTCACAAGTTCTTCAAGATAACTAAGTTTTATTAATGTATTTTAATTCAAAATACAAAACATAACATGATAATAAAAAAAGTATTCATATTTATTTAAATAGGCCAGCCTAATAGACTTAAAAGGTTTTTTTTAAGGTCTAGCCTTTTTAACTAAATAGGCTTATAAAAAAGTCTAGGTCTTTTCTATTTAAAAATAATGTGTAACTTGGCAATAGCTTATATAGGCCTTGGCAAGAGCTTATATAGGCTAGCCTGTAAACTCCTGTTATCGGTCTGACCTATTTTCACTCCTAGTAACAAGTAAGCAACGCTTAACCGCTCGAATGTAGCCTAAACATCATTCACTAAAATTAATCAACAAACGAACCTTTTCTACTAAAAACTATGAAACTTTGAGTAAAAAAAACTCATTCATACGTTTCTAAACTAAGAAAAAAAAATGAAAAGAAAAATCACAAACACACTTGTCTGCCAAAATATAAAAATATAAAGTAAAGATACTTTAAATATATAATATTATTTTTGTCCAAAGTATAAAGTAACTATACTTCAAGTATTATTTTTGCCTAGTAGAATCTTACGATTTTTATTTCTATGTTTTAGAATCTTGACACACCTTATGGATCTTACAAAATAGTTAAGATAAAATTTTCCATTACGATCTTGTGTTTTACAATCTTGTTATCCCCTCTCAATATTAGGCAAAATAACATTGTCTCTTATCTTAACAATATTAATTATACTAAATTAACACACCATAAAAATACTATAGTGTGTTATAAAAGTGTCATCAATTATTTTAATTAGTTATTCTAACACGAATAGTGGGGTATACCACACTTTGACCTAAACCACTATGGATCCTAGATATGAAGTCAAGTACTTTATTGCCTTTCAAACATTATTCATATCAGAGAGTAGTAATCATAAAGATAATTAAGATAATTGATAGATACTCCACAAATCACGTAGAGGAACAAACATCAGTGACCTAGACGAAATTTTGTACTTACTAGACAGTTTCATTTTATGAACATTAGGTGAACACATATCTTCACATGTGGTTTAATAAACAACAAAATTAAAAACCACGCATATTGGAAAACAGAAAACAGTAGAGAATGATGGGTGAGGATGGCTTCGAACTATTATCCTCACAAAATGAACAGGAAAAAAAAAAAAGAGATTAAAGAAGAAATAGTGAATGCTGTCACATGCAACTTACACTCGAGGCCTGTGAAGAATTGCATAACTAAAATCTATCAAAACCTGCGGTCGTGCTATTAATTTAAAATTTCAAGCAAATCTTCTATTTTATTTCTGGTGATTTTCCGTCCAAAAGGATGATCACACTATTATTTTAGAATGGAACAATCAAAGAGACGGCGCCGAAAAAAGTGTTTCGGCTTGCATATCAAGATTTTCCATGTTTATTGACATCCCTGCAAATAAAAGTATTCTGTCAAATGGAGGACATACCAGCATTCAAACCAACAAAACCCGTATACTTTTATTGCAAATTAAAATCATTGCAAATTCAAATCACTGCATAAGAAAGAACACTTACATGGACTAACTTTGCAATTTTCGGCCGACAAGAAGAAATATATTGCTTAGCAGAATCTTCATTTGTTGGAATTTGGTGTGGCTCTAAAGTGCTAGCAACCTTGTCAACTGATTTTTTAACTGTTGTTATAAGTGCTTCCTTGCTGAGACGACCCTCATGTCAAAATGGTTTTAGAAACTCTTTAACTAGTTCAACAAGGGCTGCACGAATTTTCAACATCAACATTTAAGCCTTGATTTTTCTCATTTTCAGCAGAAATCAAGTTTTCACTTGGTTTTGGAGGACTAGAAACTTCTTGCTTCAATGTCAATATCTCATGCGGCGGAACAGATGCTAACAGCGTGGCGTCGTTCTCGGGCACAGAAGAAACTGCCCCCAAATTCTCCTCTTTCACATCAAGCTCCATATGTTGGCTTGAATCTACAAAAGAAGATAAGAGCAAAATTATGAAGGGAAAACAAATCCTCTTCTAACAATATTCAACATTCAAAGTTAGTAATATAGCAAACAACAACAATAAAAATTAAAATATTTATCAAATACAACGACTTGATAATGTAAAAATATAGAACACACTACATTACATATATATTAATCTATTTATTTCAACCTGGGAAATCTCCATTCGTTGGTTTTGCAATTCTCCTCGAAATATTAATGCTTCGAAACTGAAACAAAATGCAAACAATAGTTAATGCTATTCTACAAAAACATAATGAGAAATGTGCTAACATTGAAATTACAATAATGTCCCCACTTTTAAGTGGGAAATTATGCTTCAAGAACTTATCTACTTCTACTTTTATATATATAAAAGATCAATTTTTATAAATCTATACCTGCAGATTTCAGCTGCGTGCTCTCATTGCTGGCACTACAAGAGAAACATTTCAATGTTAAATGAAATCCTTCAAATTTTTCATTCCAAATGTTCAGTTCATAGGCTCTGCCATGTCAGAAAGCATTTCCTTTGCTAATTGATTAGCATCCTGCAACTCCCCTTTGGTGCAAAGTGCAGCAATTCGAGAATAATAGAAATCAAAATCTAAACCACTTTTGCAAGATGAAGGTGGAGAGGTCGAAGATTTAAAACCAAAACATTTTGATTCATAATTCTTCTGTGATTTATCGGATCCTTGATTATAAGTAGACTTTTGGACAGGAAAATACACGCGTGCAATTTCATTGAGAACTGCTACAGCTTCTTGAATGCTTCCTTGCTCACACAAAGTGGCGAGAAAATCACTTATTGACTCGGTATCAACCTCGTTGTTGACAATATTAATCATCTTGGTAACATTCTCGAATTGGAGCATTTCTCTCAAGACACTCCTTGCTTCTTCCATCCTTCCCTTGGTGCACAGACCTCTAATCAAATACAAGAACCCTAAAAAATCGGGTAATATATCTTTTCCCTTGAACTTATAATAGAATTCAAGACCTCCTTCCATGTCACCCTTTTGACAATAGCAATTTATTACAGCGCTTACTGTAAAATTGTCAAACTCGACATATTTTTTCTCCATATCGTTAAGAAGCTCATACGCCTTCTCTAATTGTCCAAACTTAGATATAGCATCGAGTAACGAATTGTAAACTTGTGTTTTTGGTTGAAACCCGCAACTGACCATTTTCGTGAAAACATGCTCTGCGTCTGGCAAATATCCCTCTCTACATAACGCATAAATTAATGTCGCGTAAGTTATTTCAGAGGTCATCAAATTAAGTTTCTCTAAAGAATCAAATAGCCGAAACGCTTCAATAAGACAACCCTCATGGCACAATCCGTTTATTATTGAATTATATACGACTATGTTCAAATTCATCCCTTTCTTTTCAATAAAGGCACAAAGATCCAACGCTTTATTGAGATACCCTCCCTTGCATAAGCCATGGATCACGATGGCATAATCAACATACATGATTGGTAAATCATCTTGAATCCCGATGAGAAGCTTATATGCATCTAAAGCTCTACCCTCCTTTATGAGAATCTTGAGAATGGAGACAGGAAAGGTGATTGCTGAAGAATTGTCCACTGTTTTTCTAAGAAATTGAAGGGCGACATCGACATCTTTCAGACAAAGGTATCGTGCGAGTAACTTTTGAACCTTTGGTTCGACTAGACCGTACTCTTTCAGAAAGCAATTCAGAAGGGGCAGAATTTGCTCCTTTTTCCCAACAACACAAAGAAGCCTTCTCAAAAGTGAATAATAAGACTTGCATGTGACAGGTAATCCTTTCTTTTTCATCGCAACGCACAACTGATTCGCATCAGTGAGCAATCCTCTTTTACATAATAAATATATGGAATCATTACATATTGCATCATATATATCTGGCCCTAAACCTTCCATTCTGCAGACTAAATCTAAAACCATTTTTGAATCGTTTTCTTTGAAAATTGTCTTCATCAACAACCTATATGTACCTGTATCCAACACGAGACATTTGTGATTGAGTTCAAGCAATGCTTCAATGGCCATTTCTACCATACCCTTCTTGCAAAGGCCATTGATGATACTATTGTAGCATTCATTTGAAGATATCGATGTGTTTCTGAAGTCATCAAATACCTCAAGCGCCTCATCAATTCTACCAACCTTGCAATACCCATCAATCATTGTGCAATAAGTAACAGAATTCGGAACCAAATCCATTTCCGGCATTCCTTTGTAAAGTGCATAAACATCTTCAAAAGCCCCCATCATAAACAATGCTCTAATCAATACATTACACATTACAACATCCATGGAGATACCAGCTTCTTCCAACCGCTTCTTTGTTTGCAAAATCCCCAAAATGTTCTCTTCTTCTGTATACCCATGCAACAACGTGCTGTACGTAATCACATCCGCAGTCACATTTTTCGAAAACTCATCCGCCTCTTGTGTCCTCCCAAACTTCGACAAACCCTTCACAACAGCATTATACGTAACAACACTAGGACTAATCCCTCTCTTCTCCATTTCATCAAAAAGTTGAAACACCCGATCGAAACCACCCATCCTTCCAAATCCATCAATCAAAACCACAAACACGAATTCATCCAACTCAATTCCCATATCTTTCATCGTATTGAAAACCCCAAACGCTTCCTCTACTTTACCCTTCTTACAATACGCAGACATTATTGCAGTATAAGTAACCTTATTAGGTCTAATCCCTTCTTTAATCATCTTAGCCAAAAAAGTAAAAGACTTTTCAACATCACCTAACTTAGAAAACCCATCAATGAGTATAGTATAACTAACAAAATCATGATCTATACCCTTTTCCACCATCTCTCTCATCTTCCTAAAAACCTCATCCAAAACCTTTTCTTCAACATACCCACAAACCCAAACACTATACAAAACAACATCCAAACCCAACCCATCTTCCTCCATTTTCTTAACGAACTCACAAACCTCATCAACCCTCCCCATCTTACAAAGAGCATTCACAATAGCAGTACAAGTCACCAAATTCGGCCGCCACGACACAACATTATCGAAAAACCACAGCGAAAGCTCCGGTTTCCCAACCCTACAAAAAGCCGAAATCACCGAACTACAAACAAAATCATCAAAAGGGTATTCCTTTCTATGCTCAGCCATCAATTCAAGAACCTCAATAGCCTTACCCACATGACCCATGTAACAAAGTTTTTGAATTACACAACAAAAAACGGAGGAAGAGATAAAAACACCACGGCTTACCAAACAATGTTTCAGAACTGAGAGAACCCTTTCTGGTTCTTCCTGGCGCGTGGAGCATAGACGACGGATAAGCGCGTCCCACGCGCGAGATGGGGTGTGTGGATTTTTCTTCATGAATCGTTCGGCTTGTTCGAAACTGTGAGTGTTGAGAAGTGCCCATGTGAAGAAAGTTTGGGTTTTTGGAGTGATTGGGAGTTTGTTGTGGGTGAATTGATGGAAGAGGTTGATGATTAGGTTGAATTTGCGGAGATTGAAGAGGAAATGGAAGAAGGTGTTGATTGAATTTGGAGTGGGAGTGAATCCACGTTTGAGGGAGGTTTGGAGTGAAGATGAGAAGGGTTTTGATGAGGGGAACAACATAGAAAGGAACAAGAAGAGTTTGGATTTTCTGTGTTTCGCATTACAACGTTGTTGTTCTGAAATTTGATGTTGCGGAGGAGAAGAAAGTAGAGAGTAGAAATGTGAACTGGGAAGAAATACACCTCCTCTTTTGTCTTTCTTACCCCCTTATATCCCTCACATTGGGCTAACCTAAATCTACCGGAATGCGTTTTGACAATTTCTTTATATAACTTCTGAAAACTCGAAAATACCTTTGAAAATGTATCTCCGAAAAATTGAAATTTTGGTTAATTCATCTTTGAAAACAACAAAAAAATTAGAATTTTGGTTAACTCGGATATGCATATTCGAAAAAACCTCCCAAAAATAAATTAAAAAATAAAATTCATAAAAAATTTAATTATCTTTTGATAAATTTCATATTAATAATTATTAAAAGGGAAAAACTAACATGTGCCCTAAGGGCACAAGATAATGAGATATCTATAGAAATATTTTCTTGGAACGCGTGCATTCAATGTATCGAAACTTTGAATATGACTTAATTACATTTAATTACTTTTAAATTTTTCTAATTATAGTATCCTTAACATGTGTCCTTAGGGCACATGTTAGCATGACCCTTATTAAAATTATAATACACAACAATTATGATTACATAAAAAATAAATACATCAATAATTGTTCAATAAAAATTTAAAATAAAAGAGATCAAATAAGAATAAAATTATTTACTACTTTATTCATATTTTAATATAAATTTTGAATTACATGGTTTTTCAAAATAACAAATAAAAATCACAAATATAAAAATTATTTTAATAATTAATTATGATAATAAAAATGTTTTTCACTTAGTTTAAAAAAATTACAAGAAGATTTTGTCTTAATTTTATTTAGTGAATAAATTATATATTTAATTTTGTATAATTTAAAGTTTACTTATAAAAAATAATAAGAATATTTTAAATTTTTAACTTTAAAATTGTTTTGGAAATTTTATTTATAAAATGAATTTTTTTTAACTATAAAATTGTTTTTGAAAATTATTTTATGAAGTGATTTTTTTATGTATCATCGAAAATAATAAATAGTAAATAAATATTTTTATTATTATTATTATTAATTTTATATATATAAATAAGGTGTTAATTTAAATATTTATTAGGCTAATATTATTATTATTATTATTATTATTATTATTATTATTATTATAGCTTGATTATAATGATATATATTTAATAATATATTTTACTTAATACAACTAATTATACTATTGATTCACCTTGATTTTAATTTTTTCTTGAGTTTTTTCGGATATGCATATCCGAAAAATTTCAAGAACAAAAATTGAAATATTTCGGATATGCATCTCCGAAGACATTCTTCTCCCAAAACTAAGGTGATTTTAGAAATTCATCTCCGAAAACACTTTTTTTTTCTTAAAAATAAGTTGTTTTCGGAAGTGCACTTTTGAAATCAAATTTTTTTTTTATAAAAAAAGTGATTTCTGAGATACATTTCCGAAATATAGAAACATTTTAGAAATTTCGTTGCGGTGTCCAAAAAAATTTGAGTTCCATAAAAAAAAATTGTCATCTGTTTTATACCCTCTCCAAGTTATGTTTTCCACTCAAAAAATTTAATGAAAACCTCAAAATATATAATATATTTTCACCTTTAACTTAAAAAAACAAAATTATATTTTCAGATTTGAAATTTCATAGAAAATTTGAGAAATTTTATGCATCTTCTATCAAGCAAATGATGTTGGGAGGAATTCATGCATCTTTTATGGAAATCATGTTGTTAGTTAGAAATGGGAGAAATTAATTATGTTTCTAAATCACAAAGGCGGAAGCAGACATTATTTTTGTAAATATAAGTCTAACTACTAATCAGGGCCGGTCCCGACATTTTAGAGGCCCTGGGCAAATACTAAATATTTTATATTTTAAGTTATTATTATAAAATAGAATTTAATAATATATTTTTATAAAATAAAATAGGCTTAATTGCAACTTTGGTCCCCCTATTTTATATTTTTCTCGATTTTAGTCCCCCATTTTTAAAATCACGATTTTGGTCCCCCTTTTGAGTTTTCTATTGAAAAAAAGCAAAATAGGGGAACGAAAATTGCACAGAAAAATTAAAAAGGAGACTAAAATAATGATTTTTAAAATAGAGGGATCAAAATCAAGAAAAAGACAAAATAGGGAGACTAAAGTTGCAATTAAGCCAATAAAATAAAAAATTAATAGAACTAGACATAAATAAATAGGAATGTATTATATTTTGTGATATAAATTTAATAATAAATAAATTTATTATATAATTTATTTTTAAAATATAAATTAAATATAATTTATGTATATTATTCAAAATTTATTTTAAAAAATTGAAAAGATCCATGTCCATACACTACATATATGATTTTTTTATTATATTTGTTCACGTTGAAACGTGACAACTCCTGTGTAGATGCTGTGTTATATTTAAGGTAATTTAAGAAAAACTTTTATTCACGTTGAAACGTGACAACTCCTGTGTAGATGCTGTGTTATATTTAAGGTAATTTAAGAAAAACTTTTATAAAACAAAAATATAGAAGTACTGATATAAGTCTCGAACACAAGACCTTTCTCTTCTTTCCAACCATGAGTACTACCGCTGGGTTACTACTGCTACTAGTGGCTACATGATCAGGAAACAATTTATTTATTAGTGAATACTTATTATAACTTTTGATATTTGAGGCCCCCAATTTTTTGAGGCCCTGGGCCGTGGGCCTGGTTGCCCTGGTCCAGGGCCGGCCCTGCTACTAATATACTATAACGAGCATTGTCTTCATACATTAATATTAAGTCTTGATAAAGTTTAATTGAAGGATTAAGAAGAGTTGAAATTGGTTTTGGTTCCAACAAGCCAACTTCCTATAGTAAAATGAGACAATGATTCCTTTCATAAATTGAAATTGCATTTTTGGAATGTGCTACTTCAAGGCCGATAAAATATTTCAAAATCTTTTATTTTGAATTAGATACTCATTATTCTTTTGGTTGTATCAAACTCACCTAGGATAAATCAAATTGCATAGTAAAAATTAAGTAATGTTACATATCAAAAGTGATATGGTCAGCACACCCTGTCAAAACGGTATGTTAGAAGGTCCTCCTGAAAAAGTCTCATCAGTGTGTACTGATACAGACACCACCATCTCCTCAGCAACCTCCTCATTAGCCACAACCACCCGCTCCTCAACCACCATCCCCTCATCAGTAACATGTACCTCCGGCTCAACCCTAGCAACCTCCGGCTCAACCCTAGCAACCACCGGCTCGACCCTACCAACATCCTCCCTAGCATCCTCACGAACAACATCCCTAACCCTAGAAACAACCTCAACCCTAGCATCCTGACCAACCTCATCATGTTCGTCCATAGCAGTGGAAGCTATACCACTTCTACGCTGAGGTGAACGGAATCCCCTACCCGCCTGCGCCTCCTCAGCCTTCTGTTTCCTGTTAGAACCGGTCGGAGCAATGTGCCCAGCACGTAAGACTGACGTACCAACCTCATCAGCATCAGCCCGAGCACGAGCCTCAGCTCTATCGATGGCCCGACCCGCAGTTGTACCATCCCTACCTCTAGTCCTCACTGGAAAAAATAAAAATATAAGAAATATATAATTTAAAAAAAAACTACCGGAAATTTCAAATATTTCAAAATTTCCGGTACTTGACAAAATACCAGAAATTTTAAAATTTATGGTATTTTTAAAAATTTATAAAGATACCGAAAATTTTGAAATTTCTTGTACAAAATACCATAAATTTCAAAATTGCCGGTACGAAATACCGGAAATTGTACCGGAAACTTACTTGTTTTCGCAGAATTTCCGGTAACGCCCTAAAATTTGAAAAATCTAGTGCTCTCCGCAGATTTTTAAAAATGGAATAAAAGATTTTGGTTGGGTATTTTGGTCTTTTCAATCCTTTGGGGGGTGCCAGGGTTAATTTTTGGGGTGGCAAGGAGAATTCTCTGCGGAGGAGTAGAAAGTGAAAGAGTAAAAATGAGATTTGGGAAAAAATACACCTCCTCTATTGTCTTTCTTACCCCCTCTATCCCCCACAGGCTAACAACCTAAATCTACCAATCTAGAGGAATATGTTTTATCCACTCTCCAAGTTATGTTTCCCACCCCAAGAGATTTAATGAAAACCTCAAAATATATAATATATTTTCACCTTTCAGTTAAAAAGAAAATTATATTTTCATTAGGAGATTTAAAATTTCATAAAAAATTTTGAGATGATTTATGCATCTTTTATCAAGCAATTGATGTTGGGATGAATTTATGCATCTTTTATGGAAATCATATTGTTAGTGAGAAATGGGAGAAATTAATTATGTTTCTATATCACAAAGGCGAAAGCAGACATTGTTTTTGTAAATATAAGTCTAACTACTAATATACTATGAGGAGCATTGTCTTCATACACTAATAATGATTCTTGATAAAGTTTAATTGAAGGATTAAGAAGAGTTGAAATTGGTTTTGTTCCCAACAAGCCAACTTTCTTTAGTAAATTGAGACAATGATTCCTTTCACAAATAGAAATTATATTTTTGGTGTGTGCTACTTCACAACCAATAGAATATTTCAACACGAAAGAGTGGATAAATGAAACGGGAAAGCTCGTTATGGAGGCTTTCTTTGTGATATTAATGGTAGCTGGTGTGGGGGATTCACCAAGAATATATGGACTTGTAAATCATATATTTTTAAGATATGGGGAGTTTTTAAAGGGCCTCAAGTTCGAATTTTAGAGAGACCATAGGAAAGGGGAGTTTCACATAGATAACAAAAAAGGTGTGCAGTCATCAAAGACAATCATTCATACATGAGCACATGAAAGAGCTTATTTTACCAAACTAGAGATATGTAAGCTCGCATTTGGAAAGTTCATATAGAGCATGTTTACTAGGAAGCAAAGTGTAAACTCGTGATTGGGAAGTTCATATAGAGCATGTTTACTAGGAAGCAAACAACATGCTATGGAGAATTTCAGTTTAACTCATGATTCAAGACCGGTCTACAACACTGTTTGGCTAGTGGAGCTGAGTGGTTTGATTGTCTTTGATGTTTCAATGGTCTCTATCCCTTGTGTAATTCCTTCTTAGTTTCTTTTTCTTTGGGCTTCGGCCCTGTACCCACTTAAAAAAGAGTTGTGAATTACAATTTTGTTTAGTATGAATAAAGAATAATTCAAGTTTGATTAGTTATAGTCTTAGTTGAGAATAATGCTTATCAGTTTTTCATACCACTTTTAGATGTATCTACCATATAAGAAAAGTAATGTCTCTGGAAAAACCGAAACTATCCTTACTTGCTCAGCAATTGGCCACGTCTGTTCTTTTACTTCTCCAACCATAGGGTTTCAAAATTTGAATTTGACTGCTTAACCCACCACACTTTTGTGAAAACTCTTTCTCTCTCCTTCCATCATTTGCAATTCTTCCACAATATCTTCATCTTCAACAATCACTTCTCTTTCTCTACTACACATCTTGCTCCGCCTTCTCAACTACGTCAACGACCAATCTGTAAAGTTCTTCCTCTTCATCATCTATGTGTTTATTTTTTCTTCATTTTGATACTAAAAATCTCAACTTTAGGTTATGGATGATTTGTCGGTGTTGGTTCGTGGCGGGAGACGAACTATTCTGAAACAGGTTCAATCTCAACTTTTATTTTTTCTTCTAACATTGTTTATATGTGCAGATTTTAAGGTATCTTATCGTGGAATTCAAATTTTGAGTGGTATGTCCTTCAGATTGATAACTAAAACCGCAGGCAATGCTTAGTTTGGACTGACTTTGTGAAATTTAATTTTAAGCTATAATTGAACTTTGTAGATGAACATATGATTGGAAGAAAACAGCTTGAAAGAAAATAAATTGATAAACATGTAAGTATTTTTGACAAATTATCGGCACAGACGTTATTAGACTTTCCTTTTTGAAACATGTTTTGTTGGCAATTAAAATTTTGAGGTACTGATTTGATACATAAGTTATTATGTGTTTTGTTGGGTTTTGCTGAGTAAGACAATTTATGTTCTTTGAGACTACTATTTGTGATAGAGATTTGGTTCGTAAGTTTGTTGTTTAACGGTGTTTAGTGGTGTATCTGTATAATGGAATTTGTGGTAGAGATTTGTGTTCATGTTTAGGAATGGTTTGTTTTAGTATTGTGGCATCTCAGGGTTTAAACAGGTTGCCTGCAAAGTGTTCGATGAAAGTTCCAAACCAATGACTTTCTTAGTTTTTCTGTTTGAGATTTGTGGTTGTTGATGTTTTATTGTTACAGTATTTTAGAATATTGCTAGAATTTGCATGGGTACAACATCCACTACTGGTTTTCTTGCTGAGGAAGAACATGGTGATGTGTTGTTTAAGAGAGCTAACTTGAATCTCGCGAGAAGACTTGACTCGTCGCATTTGTGGACCGGCATCCACCGTTTGGGTTCTAAATAATCCACTATTGCTGATACAATGGTAGGTTTGAAATTTATAAAATTTTAACTTTAGGGTTTTCTTTCTTTTTGGTAGTTGAATCAAGGGTTATTCGTAGGTGTTTGCGGAGAGGCTATCCGAGAAAGAAATGGATGGTTTGAAAGAGTGGGTTTCAAAGAGATGGTTTGAAATGGATGGTACTAGTAGCTGCCTAAAAGGTGGATCTTCGGGACCTTCCACCGAGGAAGAGTTTCACTTCTAGGAGAAGGACAACGTTTGTTTATTTATGATCATCTTAATGCGTCTAGCAACATTGAAAAGGCGAAAACAATGAGTCCATAAAAAATGCTTCAGCTCAGAACATATTTGATGAGGAGCACAATATTTAATAGAACAATGTTTAAGAATTCAAATTTTTCTTAAAAGAAAGAAGAAACGCTAAAAAATTCGAGCTCTTGAAGATAAAGGAGAATTATGATTTTGACAAAATCTTATTTAAGTCGACTAACAAAACATTAACTACTCTTGATAATGATTACAAAAATGCCAAGACCGCTTAAAAAAATGCAGAATAGATAAAAGAGAAAATTCAAGAAGAGGAGAAAACGTTAGATATCAAAATCAGATCACTAAACTCATGGTAAGTCCTATTTTATATATATATATATATATATATATATATATATATATATATATATATATATATATATATATATATATATATATAAACTTTATTGTATAAATCTCTTTTAAAATAGATATTTTCTTTTTCTTAAAAATAAAAATCATTAGTAAGTTTTGACAAAAAAAATCTAATTAGGATAATAGTTTCTCCTCCTACCAGTCTTAATCATCCTATAAAAGAATTGAAGTCAATGTAAATCCAATGCCACAATTTGCATCACTTAGTGAGTTGAGCAATATAAGAATTGCAGGCACACCTACCACTAGGAAGTCTCAAGTTGGACCAAAACAAAACGAAGCAACAAGATTATAATTAGTAACATAAACGAAAAACTAGTGATATCCACGATGAATTGAGGATAAAGTAGTAGTAGTTCTTTTAAATCAAAAAAATTAGAAAAAATAGAAAGTTTGCGTTTCATATACTTCAATCAATACCTAATGTTCCAAAGTCCACCTTAACATGTACTCACATATCAATCAAGGGCCCTATCATATAATAAGCAGTGCTTCTGTTCTGTCCCAAGCATCACGGCAAAGTCAGTTCATTTTCATCAAAAATAAAAATGTTCCAGTCGACCTTAAATCTGCGTCACTGCTACTGCGAGATATTGTCTGCTTTAAGTGTGAAAATGATACCGGCTTACCGCTCATTATAGTTCTAGGGATAATAACAGTTTATATATATATATATATATATATATATATATATATATATATATATATATATATATATATATATATATATATATATATATATATATATAAATGATAATAGTGATTTGCTTTGACTGATTCAATGGTTTAAATTAGCATTATTAGCTTAGTACAAAGAAAAAAAAGACCATGTCTACTTGAGTCAGCAACCCATTCCCTACGATTTGGTAAGAAATTATAGCTTCTAAAAAAATTGAAAAATGACTTTTTGATTTTAGTTATGCCTGGTCGTTGCACTACTACAAAATTTCTTACCTATAAATGGCATTATTATCCATTTAAGATTTCATCTTGAGTTTCAAAGTAGCCATAGAAGATATACACAAAGAATAATTAGTCAGAAACTTGTTTATCTGTATATGCTTCAATAGTCAAATCCTTAATTGCCTATTGGCTATTGTATATTCACTATATTCTTAATATATATGCATATATAACAATACAAAAATTCCAAACTTTCATCCTCATCAACAAAATCTCAAAGAAACATTCTTTGCATAGTTTGCATAGTTTAGATTCAGCTTTTGTCGTTTCGATTCGTTTTTTATTGATTGAAAGATGGGAGGGTGTTTTTCTTCAAGATCACCTTCAGCATCAAAGAAAATTCTTTTGGTTCATCTAAGTGGCTATGTAGAGGATTTCGAGCAACCGATTTCGGTTAACCAAGTAATCACTACTAGAAATCCACCAACTCATTTTGTTTGTACCTCTCTTCAACTTCTTTCTTCTTGTTCTAAACCATTGAAAGGAGATACACAACTTCAACCAGGAAATGTGTATTTCATGTTGCCTTACTCAATTCTACAAGCTGATGTTTCGCCCGTGGACTTGGCTTCGCTCGTGAAAAGGCTCACCGCGAAGGCGAAGAGTAATAAGTATGAAGGTAAAAAGTCATTGAAAGGTATTCCTTTGTCAAACCAAGATGGTTTGAGTAGTATTTGGAGTTCACCATCAATGAGCCCCGGGAGAGTAGCGGGGGCTGAGCAATTCGGTATGGCATATGGAGGGCGGAGCACGTGTAGAGGGCGGTTATGGAGACCGCTGCTGGATACTATTAGAGAGAAGTCATTCAATAGGAGTAGTGAATCAGATTTGAAAGAAAATCAATGAAGTTTGCTTAATGTTCTTGGATTGAGGTAATACAAGAGAGAAAGAAGGCATGTTAGGATATTTGGTTTTTTTTAAGGGATAAATATGTTTGGAGTCCTCTAAAATTACCAACAATTATTTTTAGTCTTTATAAAAAAAATTGACTTTTAGTCTTTCTATAGCAATTAAAAGTGTGTGCAAAAGTAATTTTATAGGAACTAAAAATCTAATTCTTTTATAAAGACCAAAAATCAAAATTGTGATATTTATAAGGACCAAAAATTTATTTAACTTTTTTTTTTAAACAGACGAATCTATTGATTGTATAGAAAAAAGAAATTTGAGACACTTTGTTATATATTTTTATGAATATGACCGGTCTAACACATAATGAGACCCAAGACAAAAATAATAAAATGTGACATTTATAAAATATTAATAATATAAATATATTGCAAATTGATTGAAATTGACTATCTATTAGGCACTAAAACATACAATAACTACTTAACTACATGTTAAATATTTTTAATTTTTTAAAAATAGAGTTAAATATTATTTACTTCATTAAATTATGAAGTTTTAAAAAAATTGAGGTCTCAAATTATTTGAGACTTTGTGTTAAGACTCTCCCTGCACATGTACAAGGTCGACTATGAATAATGTTTGATTTTAGTTTGTAGATTTCATGGCAAGTGTTTGTTAGAATTGGATTTAAGTTGATTCAGATATAGGAGAATTAGATTATCGGGATTCGAATTTCCTTGTGCAAGAGAAGCATATTTACTCGAAGTATATAATCTCAATTGTTAATTTAAAATTAGAAAACTCATATTACATATTTAAAAAATTAATTTTTAATCATCTCTATCATTAATCTTGATCGGATGGTTGCAACAAATTAAATGTCAGATTATCTCACAACTTTTTAATCCCTGCAATCATCTATTTTACAATCTTTCATTAACTCTTTGAATTTCTTGTCTTTGAACTGCACACCGTTATCACTCACTACGCTTTGCGGAACGCCAAATCGAGTGAGAATATTTCTTTTGAAGAAATATGGTATCTTGTGGCTTGTGATTTTTTCTTGTGGTTTCGCTTCGATCCATTTTGTAAAATAGTCGATGATTACGATCAAGAACTTAAGTTATGTTGTTGCTAAAGGCCTAATATATATATATATATATATATATATATATATATATATATATATATATATATATATAGAGGAGGGATATTCTTACTCCAGGAGTAAGTTATTAACACTTACTCTAAATCTGGATCATTGATTCTTCTCAATCTAATGGTTAAAAGTAATAAGTAATGATTTTCTCTCTCCACATTTAATTACTTAATATTTTTAACCATTAGATTGAGAAGAATCAATGATCCAGATTTGGAGTAAGTGTAAATAATTTACTCCTGGAGTAAGAATATCCCTCCTCATATATATATATATATATATATATATATATATATATATATATATATATATATATATATATATATATATATATATATATATATATATATATATATATCCATTTCCAACTATGCTAGAGGCCACTGGAATGATAAGTTGTTCATCTTTGTCGAAGGAGCAAGGTGAATGTCACCGTGCCTTTGGCATTTGTCACACTTCTAGGTATGAAGTTTGGCCTTTTCACTTATGGTCCGCCAAAAATACCGATCCATGGGGGTCTTATTTTCTAAAGTGTATCATCTCAAGTGTTGCCCTTCCGGTCCTTCATGAATTTTTTCCTATACTTCTTTCGTCGAATATTTTAGCAAGGATTATTGAAGCACCGCCTATAAAGTTGAAATTTAACAACTAATGAACACGAGCGAGACTCTTTCTTAATCAAATTCAAAATACGTAATAAATCCGATATGTACAAATACATCATGAGCCTTAAGTACGTGAGAAAAGATGAGTCAGAGTTATTCCTTACCTCTTCTTAAAGTGTTTTGCACATGAGACGTCTGTCTCAATTGTATAGAATACTCACTCTCAAACATTTTCAATACTAAGGGACAAATACTAATATACCCTCAGCCTTTGAGAGATCGTTTGATGTATTCTCCACCAAAACACTTCAAAAAATCCAAATCAATATGCCTCTTGGCTTTTCCCTAATGCTAGAGTGCGAACGTTAATGCCATCCACTAAAAAACATACAAACAAACCTTTTTTAGAGGAACTACGAAGCTCTGATTTCTCTATTGCACATTAGGGATACGTAAGCACATGGTTCAGGAAACCCTGACGAGCTCAATAATAATAATATTTTATTTTTCCCAATCAATTTATTCATGCATTCCCTTAGCAAGTAAGTCTTTAGATATACACATCCTTTTGTTAGAATAACCAGAGTGGATCCCATAGAGTACTACGGACGTGACAGGTGCTAATACATTCCCCTTGCGTAATCGACTCCCGAACCCGAACTTAGTTGCAAGACCTTATTTTTTCCCTGTTTGAGGTTGCTTGATATTTCCTCTCCCTTATTGAGATAAATAAAGTTTGTGGAGACTGTGTTGTTTTTTTTCGCGGTAGCAACAACCATCTTATCCATTCTTTTAGAGTTTTCTCGATGTTTCCTTTTCCCTTTGGAATAAATAAATTTCGACGACGACTCTGTATTTTTTTCGCGTAGCGACATGATCTTATTCAATTTGTTTTATAACAGATTTTTAAACTTAGTTTTTGTAAATGATTTTGTTTTTAAAAAGGATTTTTAATCCCACAAAACTCACCTCTCTTGTGTATAGAGCCTCGTATTTAACAATAAGACATGTCAAAGACATGTCAAACTCTGGAAGTTTTATGACCCACTTTGTCATTCTTCCTTCCAAACAGTGTTTTAAAAATCGGACCGGACGGTCGAACCAGAAACCGGCCAAGTAATCGTTCTTGTTCAATTGCTGGATCGGATATGTCATTGAACCGGTGTGAACCGGTCAAAACTGATGTAAACCGCTAAAACATGAAAAACCGGCGGTTTTCATGAACCGGTGGTTTAATTGCATTTTAACAAAAAAAGTTATTTAAAAAATTAAAACGACGCCATTTTGATTATTTTAATGAAAAATAAAAATAAAAAAATAATTTAAATAAAAATAAAATAAAGATGTTGCAGACGGTTGACTTTGTTGCATATAGTTTTGATATTGAAGAAGGAGATTCCAACATTTAAACAATTTTTCTTCCTTTAAATTAAATTTAGTAGACAATGAAATTATTTGGTTATAAATTATTTAATTATATATTATTTAAGTAGATTATGTTGCGATTAAAATTTGTTTGCAGTTCTACTTTATAATTTTGTACTATTTTATTATGTGTGATATCTATGTTTAAAATTTAAATTTAAATTATGAATTTGTAAATTTATTTATGATATGATATTTTCAAAAAATTTAAGTGCTAGTTATATTTTATATAGACTAAATCATCCGGTTTGACATGTTTTATACCTATATAATTTTGTTATAACGACCGGTCTATTGAACCGAGTTATCTGGTTTAATCCGGTTTAGTCATGCGGTTCGACCAATGATCCAGTGGTTCGACCAATAAACCAGTGACCTAATACTCTCACCAATTTGATATCCGGTCCAGTTTTTAAAATCCTGCTTCTAAATATGGTTTATGAAGTATTTGTCTGATGGAATAGTCGGTTCTCACCACTATAGTATGGGAGAGAAAATAGTGTATTAGTTTTTTTGGTTGGTGCTAGGAGTGTTAGGGAAATATTTTCTACTTACTGGTAAAGAACTTTCAGCCATTGCAAAACCTTCCCAATGAAATAAACTAGATCTTCTGAAGAATCTCTTTCTCTTACTAAGACACCTCCCACGACTTCGAGGAAACAAAGAGGTAGAAACAAAACAATAAAGAAGTGTCTGTATCTTAGCCCACGTAGAAACATTTCCCCTTATGAGAGATATAGACATTAAATAAAAATAATCTCTCAATCAAGTAAAAGTAATCTCTCAATCAAGTAAGTCCTAGATCATTAATTGTTTTTTAAATATTTTTAAACCTTATTGCATCTATCTCTCTTAAAATAGATACTTCCATTTAAGGATTATAGTTTCTCCTCCTACTAGTCTTAATCATCCTATAAAAGAAATGAAGTCAATATAAATCCAATGCCACATTTTGCATCACTTAGTGAGTTGAGCAATATAAGAATGGCAGGCACACCTACCACAAGGAAGCCTTAAGTTGGACCAAAACAAAACGAAGCAGCAAGATTACAGTTAGTAACACTAAAGAACAAAGTGAGTGATATCCATGATGAATTGAAGAGAAAGTAGTGGTTCCTTTAAATAAATAAAGTTAGAAAAAAATAGAAAGTTTGCGTTTCAAATACTTCAGTCAATACATACCTTGTGTTCCAAAGTCCACCTTTTCATATACTCACATATCAATCAAGGCCCCTATTATATACATAATACTATAATTATTAAGCAGTGAAAAAATAAAAGAAGCTTTTGATAATTAGGGAGAAAAAGGTGCTAATTGTCACAACCAAATGAACCAATCAGAAAAAATAACAGTGAATTGCTTTGACTGATTCAATGGTTCAAACTAGCATTATTAGCTTAGCACAAAGAAAAAAAAGACTATGTCTACTTGAGTCAGCAACCCATTCCCTACGATTTGGTAAGAAATTATAGCTTTAAAAAAAATTGAAAAATGACTTTTTGATTTTAGTTATGCCTGGTCGTTGCACTACTACAAAATTTCTTACCTATAAATGGCATTATTATCCATTTAAGATTTCATCTTGAGTTTCAAAGTAGCCATACAAGATATACACAAAGAATATTAATTAGTCAGAAACTTGTTTATCTGTATATGCTTCAATAGTCAAATCCTTAATTGCCTATTGACTATTGTATATTCACTATATTCTTAATATATATACATATATAACTAAACAAAAATTCTAAACTTTCATCTTCATCAACAAAATCTCAAAGAAACATTCTTTGCATAGTTCAGATTCTGCTTTTGTCGTTTCGATTCGTTTTTTTATTGATTGAAAGATGGGAGGGTGTTTTTCTTCAAGATCACCTTCAGCATCAAAGAAAATTCGTTTGGTTCATCTAAGTGGCTATGTAGAGGTTTTCGAGCAACCGATTTCAGTTAACCAAGTAATCACTACTAGAAATCCACCAACTCATTTTGTTTGTACCTCTCTTCAACTTCTTTCATCTTGTTCTAAACCATTGAAAGGAGATACACAGCTTCAACCAGGAAATGTGTATTTCATGTTGCCTTACTCAATTCTACAAGCTGATGTTTCGCCTGTGGACTTGGCTTCGCTTGCGAAAAGGCTCACCGCGAAGGCGAAGAGTAGTAAGTGTGAAGGTAAAAAGTCGTTGAAAGGTATTCCTTTGTCAAACCAAGATGGTTTGAGTAGTATTTGGAGTTCACCGTCGATGAGTCCCGGGAGAGTCACGGGGGCTGAGCAATTCGGTATGGCGTATGGAGGGCGGAGCACATGTAGAGGGCGGTTATGGAGACCGCTGTTGGATACTATTAGAGAGAAGTCGTTTAATAGGAGTAGTGAATCAGATTTGAAAGAAAATCAATGAAATTTGCTTAATGTTCTTGGATTGAGGTAATACAAGAGAGAAATAAGGCATGTTAGGTTGTTTGATGAATCTGTTGATTGAAAGAAAAAGAAAAATTGAGAGAAATATCTTTTGAATGTTTCTTGTGTTTTATTTTCTATGAATAATGTTTAATTTCAGTTTGTAGATATCTTGATAAGTGTTTGTTAGAATTGGATTCAAGTTAAGTCAAATATAGGAGACATTGTTTCTCTTGCATAATCTTTTATTTACTCGAAGTAAATAATCTCGATCGTTAATTTAATGAACTGTAATTAAAATTTATAAGATTAAGAGAATTTTCTGTCAGTGAAATTTGTAATATTTTTGGTACAATGTGAAGTTTATATATTGGATGATTAGAATATACAAAACTTGTAAATTTTAACTATTCAATATGATACATAGTTTATGGCCTGCATCTGAAATTGTAATATAAAGACTTTTGAGGTCTTTGCAACTGTCTAGGCAGCATTTTGTTTTGTAATGTAAAAGTACAACAGGATAATTTAAAACTATGATATGATATTTAAAGTCTAAAGGAAAGGAAAGTATTAAACTCAATATTTTGTTAAGAGTATGGTAGCCAAACACATACTTAGAGACAAAATTTGTTCCTTCTAAGAAGCAACCAACCAACATGTGGTACAACTTTACTTTAGTTTATAGAGAGATTGGTTGGCCTAACTAATGGTGACTTTTACAATAACCCATCCATTTGATAGTTTAATATTATTGCAATAATATTATAGTACAGTTGAATCGGTAAACCGGTAATACAGTGGACCATTATTGTCGCACGTTTATCTTTTTCACTGTGATTTTGAAAAAACTGATATGTTAAGCTTCGGTTCCATCGTAATTTTCTATCATAAATTTTAAGTTTTTCAAACACTATATGACATATTACAATGTAACAATAGGAGAGGGTGGGACCAACTTTTGAATAGGTACACAGTCCCAGTCCCCTTCTTTGCTTTGAGACATAATGAAATGCTTAGGAACCCAAGTTTCTCCTTTGGACTCTCTTTCTCTTAATTCCTCCCTTTGTTTTTCTTCCACAAATTTCTTTAATTCTCTTGCTTTTTCCCAGTCTTTGTTTAAGACAGCTTGGCTCACTTTACTCCATATCAAAGCTGATTCAGTTTGCCACACACTCTAACAAAACAAGCACAAGAGAATCTTAGATTCCATTAAAAAAAATGTACACATTAACATTCATATATTGCATAAAAAAACATGCTACGATTTTTAGAAACCAGATATCATCTGTACACAACTGCAGAGACTTATTGTCCAATCCATTACCTCTGCATCCTTAACGGTGGGAGTTTGAAGTCTTGAAATGACTTCTTTAGCATCATATATCACTCTTTCTTCTCCGCTATTGGTATCCTTTAATTTTACAGTACTGCAACATATATTATATAGTATTAGAAACATAATCATCAAAATATTACAATGTTTTGAGAAAATTAATGAAAGCATCAAAGTGAGAAACATATATACATACCTATCCCAATGTCCATTAACTTTATATAGAATCTTAGATTTCAATGAATCAATAATCTTCCCTTTTATGACTCTTCTACTTCCACCAAATCCAAAGAAAGATTGACTTATATAACACAACTCCGCCGCAAGACCTGTTTCCACACACCTGATATTCACATTCCCAACCCAATCAATTCCCGGAACCGGAAGAACCCTTATAAACAAATTCGGAGAATTCATCTCATACGTCTCTCCATGATTAAGAAGCTTCAGTTTCCTCTTCCCGTGCACGCGAACCTCCACCGAAGTACCATTAAACTTCGCGACAGGATAGTGACACCATATCATTTCGATGTTTTCCTTCTGATCGGTTGCATGGAGAGCCGAAACAGCAGGATGGTGTGCAACGTGTTCTACTAGGACATTGAGGTTTCCCTTGGAAACATGATGAGTCTCGCCGAGGACGGGATTGTATGGAGCGAGGCCGAATATCGGAGGGCGCGTGGTTGATATGCTGCATGTTATGACAGATATGAGTCTTTCAATTGGAGTTAGGCCAGTGTTGCATTTGTTTAGTAAATCTGAAGATGTGGAGTATATTGATTCACCATAGCATTGAAGCTGTGACTTTGGGAAATTGAATAATGGAGGTAGCTGCACTAAGGAATCAACAATACAATACAATGTTATTTTCAGACCAGAAACACAACATCGACAGGGACTCGTCTAGATTGATAATAATTTTAAAAAAACTAATAAATTAAATGTAATTACAAGTGTCAATGTCGGTTTCAGACACCGACCACAATACAAACATACATTTTTCAGAGATGTGGTGCTACGGAATTTATGTTTGAATAAATTTATGTACAAGTGAACTTAACATTAAATCTCGATATATAAATCATATTTAGACTCAAAAATTAAAAATTCCAGCTTCAGTTCAAAAAGAATCAGAATCAATTTTACTCGACAAACCGAACATGTATAATCAATTCTACATGGTTAAAATCAAACTCCACTGGTTCAAACGTGAACCCAAACATACTCTATGTTTGATTCCACATTTGAATTATCTAAAATTGATTCAAAACGCGTAAAATTGATTTTAACATACTTAATTACGGGTAAATTTGATTTTATGTAAATGTATTCGAACATAATTCACTTTAAATTTTAATATTTAACATCAATTATATACAAATTAATTTAAGAAATCATCAAACTATGGGTTTGAATTAAACTTGCCTGGAAACGTGTGAGATCAGCTCCTGGCCGCACATTCTTAAGAAGGCTTAATATACGCTGTAAAAGATTAGGAGCACTGTAATTTTCCTCTGAATCAGAATCGCTTTTTAACGTGAATGGCTTCGTTAACACAATGCTATTTGCAATTTCCTGCATCTCCAGTAACAAATTTTAATTCAAAAATTTGAATCCTAAAAGGTTAGGTTTAGGTGCACATAAATTTAAAGCCTAATTAGTTGTTTTAATTGTTACTACTTTATATTAATCAATCCCTATTAATCATGGATTTTATTACAAGCACAAGTTTAGTTCCAAACTAAAAAAACACAAAATTAACAAAAACAAAACAACTAGAATCAAACCATAAAAAAACAAACTAATAACAATTAACAAAAAAAATGTATAAATTTCCAACAAATTTAAATATATAAATTACCAACAAATTTATATGCTATTTGCGGACATTAATATAAATTTTTACAATTTTTAAATTAAAAATGTGCAATCTCCCCTCGTCCGCCCTATTTCACCCTTATTTTTTCTGGGTTTTTGCGGGACGGATCTAAACGCATCGAACAGGCTGGTTTGTCGACCTTTAAACATAAGTTTTAAATAGTGACATGTGAAATTCATATAAATTCCATCCATTTATGTGAGATTAATAAGTTTTCAAATGTAGGATCAATATTTATTTTGAGAGGAAAAAAGTAGTTACCAATACTTGCAAGTTAAGCAAATGAAAGTATTATTATTGTACTTTTTTTTTGTTACAATAATATTATAGCACTCTTCTTTCCCAGCGTTATGTGCACGAAAAGAGAAAAGAGAATCAAATAATGAATTAAACTATTTCATTCACATGTACATTTTCATATAGTAAAGTGAAACATTATTATAATTGAATCAATATCTATATAATATTAACAATCCACTAGCAACAATAATCGAACAATCCACTAGCAACAACATGTCAAACAAACATCGATATGAACAATCAACAAAGGTTGCCGGAAAACAGCTTTTGTGTTTTTTTTTTTTCTTCTTTTCCGGCAACAATATTTATATGAAGAAACTAAGAAAAAATAGAGAGAAAAGATGAGAAAGTGCGTACCATGATGTCTGAAAATGGATGATGAAATTCTGATATTGGAATCAGAAAATAATATATATCTAAAATGAGAAGATGAATGAATATTAATCTAAATTTTGTAGTTCAAAAAATAAAGAAGATGCGAATGAATGAATATTGAGGTGGTGGTTTTTGATATTAGAAATGGAAAATGATAATATATAGAAGAGATGTTAATGTTTGTTTACCTTTGATAATGATAAAACAGGATTCATTTCTGGGTACAGTGAATGCTATGCTTTGTTTTGCTCATTTTATTTGCTAACTCTTAACCTCTCTTTCTTGTCATCTTCTTATATAAAAGATAGTAAGAACAAATTAAAAATTGTTTCTTTTGGATTAAAATATTATTTTGGTATTTATTTTTTAACATATTTGTTGATTTTAAAAATGAAACTTATGACAACCTTACTATTTGACTCTTTATTCAAACTATCAAGTCAACTTTGTTAAGTTGTTTCAAAGTTTTAAAATTATTTCTATAAAAGTAAAAGTTTTAAAATTAATTTTTTGGAATAATGTTCTCATATTTATTATTTTTAGAAAATAATATTCCTATAATTGGTAGAAACTTAAAATTTTCAAAAATAATTGTAAAATTTATTGAAAATATAGAATATGCACCGTCCAAAAAAATGACATGTATTTCGTAAATTAATATTTTTTATTGGACGGCAAAGTAGGATGATAATTTTTTATTGGACGAGATTGCAAAACTTTTTTACCTCTAAACCTTTAAATTCAATTTAGTTTAATTATAAATTATAAAAATATAAATAAATGTTAGTGAAAAGTTATACTAATTGATTAAATTCTTTTTTATAGAAAATTATATTTTCACCATTTAAATATTGAAACAAAAATTAAAAAACACGTGTCTATGTGTCTTTAGCGGTCACTTTTTCTTTTCAGAATTATATTTCATCTAAAATGAAATATATATTAAAAAAAAGAGAAAAACTTACCTACAATTCCTTAGATATGTGATTTGTGCTATTTTTCAATGAAAATATGACAAACGTACTTTAACATCAAATGAGTGAAAATATGATAAAATTACATATGTGTAAAAGGAAATTATACACTTGTCATATTTTCATTGAAAAATAGTACAAACCACACCTAAGAAATTGTATTTAAGTATTCTCCTAAGTAAAATATCTAAAATGTCAAATGTATTTTGTTTCAAATTTAAATTTTTACTTAAAATACATTTTAATTTATTTTTTGAATTTTTTGTTAATACTTTATTTCGGAGAGAGGAATAAGTAAAGAAAAAAAAGGTTAATTTAGTCTATAAATTAGGGATGTTAACGGGCAGAAAATGTGTGAAGGATATTTTCTCGTTCTCCACTCCGCTCTCAAATATTTTTCCATCTCCATCACCGATCCCCGCCACAGAGAATATTTTCCCCCATCCCCATCCCACAAATTCTCATAGATAATCAGAGATCTACGGAGATCAAATCTTAAAAAAAAACTTTTCGATCAAAACTAAGACACTAGTATTTCGTTATTTATTTATAAAAAACATTTATTTTGCATCTTTCTTTTTTAAAAATAAAAACACATCTTGCATAAAAAAAAATTAATGCAAAATGTCATACCCTAATTTTTACCCCCCTGAGATGTCACACCTCCAAATACCTTATCAAACTCAAGACAGGTACTCAGAGCAGTCACTTGTTTGCCTGATACCCAATCGAGGGTGCTCAAGGACAAAGGAGTTCAGGCAAAGGATCAATCAATATGAGAATAACCTCTAATACAATCATAGGATTCAAATGATTCATTTATTCACCTATGTTGATTAGACAACAATCATCTGGACTCAGGTTTGCTTAGTTCACCAATCTAGGGTTTTGAGCCTATCAAGGACTGCAATCAGGGATCACATTTGGGAAACCCTAAAAAGCCCCAGGGCATCACTCAAAGGCTTCAATCATCTTCAAATGATCCATATGACAATATCCATAGGACATTACACTTCAATTCAAGATCTACAATCATCAATTTCATCTGGTCGACAATTAGGGTTTCAGACCTAATTCACTAGCATAGTTGACTTTTAATCAGGACATGGATCCAAAACTCAAAGCATGACTCAAGAACTTCTATTAACTCAATATAATCCATTCACATCACTCATTTGAGGAGGAGAGTTTGATTCATCACAAAAAGTCAAAGATTTCACTTCATCTGGAAAAAGTCAACTATACAAGATCACCTTTGACTTTTAGGATTTTTGGTCAAACCATGACTTTTAAGGATCAATATCATCAATATATGATTATTGAAGTCATTTGGCAAAAGAAATTCTAGAAAATTCATCAAGGATCAAAAAGTCAGGAATTAGGGTTTTTAAGGGTACTTTGGGAACTCAAAATTTTGCTTACACACTCAAAAAACTCCCAAAATGAAAGTTGTAGATCTTGCAAAATAAAACAACATCTTACAATGCAACTTTTTTCAAGAAATCAATCATTTAAGAGATTTGGGATTTGGAAGTTATAGGTTATAAAAACTTAGAAAAAATTCGAAGTGTTTTTAACCTAGTTTTCTTCCAACTTTAGGCCTATTTTTCACAAATTTCCCAAATGATTCTGAAGAAACCCCAAACTAATGAATTGAAGTACATGTTAAGGGATTTCCAAATTGTGCTCAACCTTCTCCAAATTCATTTTGAGCTAGGAGTTATGATGGTTCAAAGTTGGGCTCATGGAGTAAAATTATAGGTCATGCCAAAGTTTGAAACTTGCAATTTTATGCAAATGCCTACACTATTTGATACCTCTAAACTTCAGAAACATTATGAGTTATAAGAGAGGATCAAATGCATCATTGCAAAGAGATTGAAGAATATTCAAAAATTCAATGCCATGTGATTAAGTAATCATTACAAAATGGAATATTAGTGAATCATCAAGGAATCTTCTCCTAAGCCAATTGGAAGCCATTCTACATCAAAATTGTCCCCTATGATCAAAAGAGATCAATGTTTGGGGAGCTAACTCGAAAACACCATCATTGCATCTTGAAGATTCCTTGAATTTCTTCATGGCCAAGAAACCAAAACTCCCTCATTAAGCAAGCTTACTATCTCCAATTGCTCTGAGACTTTTGCCTATAAATACAAGTGCATACTTCAGTAATAAAACACACCAAAGCAACATAATTCTTGCTTTCTCTCTTCTCTTCTCATACTTAGGTTTTTTAAAGGTTCTTTGGCAAGAAGACTCGGATTCTTCAAACCAAAGCTCTTCCTTTGAAAGTAAGTATTCAAACACATCAAGGGAGGTATTTAGAGGTGACCCAAACATCTGGAACACTTCTGTACGTGGAGAATCATCATCTTCACCTCTCACTTGGAGCTGCATCAGTTGGGGTTGAGCAAGGAGTTCTGGGCAGTTTCAACCCAAGCCAAGCATCTCAACACCTTCCTGAGGGATCACTGAAGCTATTTGGATCATTACAACAACTCTGTAGCACACTTTGATCAGAGCTCAACCTCCATTTTTGAGGTAAGTTTCATGAACTTCAAACTCCATAATTCACGCATGATAAATTAAAAATGAAGTTACCAGTTGGTTTCTGCACCTTTAAGGATCATTAACCCTCAATCAATTGCATCATATCATGCATATAGAGTATTTCATGTTAAATTCCAGTTTTAGGGTTCTTAGTGTTCATGCGTGCGAATTTTGAATTACACTGAAAATAAAAGAAATAAAAGGATACCATCATGATCCTTGTTCAAAAATGAGCAAAATTCATATTTACATCTTTGAGTTTGGTTGAGAAACGAGTGAGATAGAAAATTCAAAAGTTATGGAAGCTTGAGGTTGAAGATGAAGATGGTGGCGCCATTTTTCAAATTTTCCAGAAACGAGTTTATTTTATTTTTAATAGTAGGTGTGTCACTTACGAATTCATCGTAGTGTCCCATTGGTTACAGCGCGCGTCCAAAAGCCTTGCCTTGCCTTAGGTCTGGGGTTCGATCCCCCCCTCAGACCTTTTGTTCATTTTATTTTTCAAACCACTTTTATGTTTTGCTTTCACATATAATCATATGGATGCCTTTCCTAAACAGGCCACGCGCGTGGCCCAGTTGGTATTTGTTTTGTTTGGTAACCTAGAGGGCGTGGGTTCAACCCTTGGCAAGACCAAACCCTTTTTTTTATCACTATTTTCTATCATTTTTATTTACAAACTTCATATAATTGATTTACTTATCAAATTAAATCATTTCCTCTTGATTTTTTACACACTCTTCATTTAATACATCTATTTTATGAATAATCAAAAACTCACAAAAATATATATTATTTTTAATATATTTTAATTAGGTTCAAAATTATAGGTTTTAAGTATGTTTGATACTTTTAAATATAGTTTTCTCTTGATTTTCAAAACCTAATTTCTTGTAAATATTCTTGTGATAAAACCCTAATCATTTAGGACTTAATTAGGTATAGACTTTGTCTTTACCCTAATTAAGTTGACTTTTGGCAACATTTCAAACTGTTTTCAAACTCCGATTTAAACTGAAGATTGAGGTTTTCAGACAACAAAACCTTGTATCACTTCAAATCATTTTCAAACAACTGTTTCTTATAAACAGTAAATCATTTTCTTTGGGCCTCTAATAGAGTGTAAGACCCAACACCTTCTTTCTTTTCTTAGTTTGTTTTCAAAAACTGTATTTACAAAATCTTCTTTCTGTTTTCAAAACATTCTTCTGGTATTTGAAGGGCATTATTCCCGGTGAAACTCTTCAGATACCTATGTGACCTATGTCCATCTTCACTTCTTCTGTTTTCAAAAATCTTTAACTGTTTATTATAAATATTCAACTGTTATCAATAAAACAACAAAATTGCTGGCGAGGCTTTGTATATACTTCTTCAAAGGCCTCCACTCCATCCAGGTTAGGCTTTACAAGCTTTCAATTTACAGTCTTTATTTAAATTACTGTCAAATATAAACTGTTTATATATTGTTTAGGGCTACGTCTGAGTGGAAACTTTAGGACAGTTAAACTATATATATATATATATATATATATATATATATATATATATATATATATATATATATATATATATTAGGACTATGGCCTAGGATTGAGAATGTCTTCCTGGTGAAGGCTCTTTCCTAATTAGAGATCTTTAGTTCAAACCCTCAAGATGAATTATTCCCGGTGAAACATCTTGAAAAAGCCTTAGAACCCAAATAGGATACATCCACCCAAGAGGAATTATTCCCGATGAAACCTCTTACCCATTTGCTTAGAGCCAAAATAAGTTCAAAACCACATAGCTTTCTCTTGTGCTATAACAAGGACCCTCGATTAGCCTCCTCTTGGGCTTTGTACAAGGACCCACAGGCTTCTTAAAAGCATTCCCAGCTTCCTCTTGAGCTTGTATACAAGGACCCATCAGGTTTATTATAAACATAGGAACAGGTCTTTAGTAACCTTTTAGCCTACCCTGGTGAGTTTCTTCTATTCCTTAAACCAGACTTTTAAACAAGCTAAGATTGTCTCAATCTCAGTATTGAGTACATCCTTTTGGAATGAGAGACATGGACAGTCTCTGTCACCCTTATCTTCAGTAATTCTCCTTAGCAGAGTCTAGGATCCATATTTGTTTATCTTCAGTCAGTGTCAGCCTTAATCTTGGGCTTTAAACAAGAAGTCTCACATAGTTAATTTTTCTGCCATCATTCAAAAACCCCTGGAAAGGGTCAGCCTCCAAAATCACTCCTTAAATCCAAATTCCCTGGAAAGGGTTAGCTTCCAAAAATTCAACTTTTAAAAGATAAATCTCACTTAAAGTCAATCTCAGTCAAAGTCAAGTCCTCAGTAGAGTCTACTTTAGGTCAATCATCCAAATAAATCCCCCAGTAGAGTCAATCTTCCAACCTGGGTCTTTCATTCAACAAAAGCACAATCCTCAGTAGGGTCAACCTTTAGGATAATCCTCAACAGAGTAATCCCCTCTGAGTAAAAAGATCCCACACTGGTAGATCTTTCTTCATTAAAAAGTCAGCCTCAACCTTGGGCTTTGTACAAGGCACATACTCCTCTTAGAGTCAAAACCATACTCATAGGTATTCCCTTAGAGAGTCAGCCACAACCTTGGGCTTTGTACAAGGCAGATAATAGAGTCTCCCCAGTGAGTCCTTCATCATCAAGTAGCCACAACCTCGGGCTTTGTACAAGGCAGATAAACCACATTTCCTGTGAAAAAGATTCCTAACCTCTAGGATCTTTTCCTCATAGAGTCATCCATACTCAGTTTCCTCAACAGCCAGCCACAACCTTGGGCTTCATACAAGGCAGAAAATAATGACTTCCCTAGCTAGAGTCCGCCACAACCTTGGGCTTTGTACAAGGCAGAAAACAATGTTTCCCATATTCAGAGTCGTATATATATATATATATATATATATATATATATATATATATATATATATATATATATATATATTCCCCAATTAAGAGTCATCCACAATTCTGGGCTTTGTACAGAACACCAAGTAAAATCTACCAAAATAAACACTCTCCAACTAGAGTCAGCCTCAATTCTGGGCTTTGTACAGAACACCATCACCTTTTAGTTCAAGTTAATCCCCAGTGGAGTCATCTCCTAGAGTCAATAAAATCAATCAATCAAAAAGCCTCAAGCTTGGGCCTCATACAAGCCAGCTAAAGTTAAATCTTTTATACAGTAGATAGATATAGCTTACCTCTATAGAGAGATCTTTTTCCTATCTCACCACATTCAAACAAACAAACATTACATTACATTTTAATTTTAATCAGTCTCCCACTTAAGATTTTGAAAGATAAGCTCTGGGAGTAAAAACCAGGCATGTGTAACTTTCCCTAATTTGGTTGAGCATCTTTCTTTCATTCAAGACGCAGTTGACTGGTATACTTGCACATAAACAAGTAAGGTCCCCCTCTTGAATGAAATAAATTCAGTTATTCTGTCACTCTTTTAATGTTTGTGGTGGAATAGTAGAAATACCTCTCTGTAAAGATAATTTCATGTCTCTTTACTGTAAACAGAGATTTAATTCAAGCTTCAACCTTGAGCTTTAAGCAAGGCACCAAAAATAATTAATTTCCCTAATTAGTTCTCCGAACTACAAAAAGATCTGACTTCCATTAGGGATATGTAGGCATGAGCTTCACAAGGAATTTCAGCGAGCTAATAAAAAACCAAAAATAGTCAGTCAGTCTGTCTTTCTTTTAATTCAATTGAGTTCTCTCTCCTAACACAAAGGAGAAACTTTCCCAATCAATAAGCAACAAACACAAACACATAGACACAGAGAAGGTTCCCGTAGAGTACTACAGATATGTAGGGTGCTTAAACTCTTCCCTATGTATAACCGACCTCCCGGACTCCATAATTTCTAGTCTAGGTGAATCCCCACACTTAGCAAACTCCTAGGGTTTATTTGAGATCTTTTTCCCCTTTCCTCCTCGTAGGATAATTAAAAAGTTTGTGTGATATCGTAGGAAGAACTGAAACAAAATTCATCCCGCCACGGGCGCATTCTCCTTCCAAATTTCGCGTGAAGGGTCTAGCGTGCCGTCCTTCCTAGATTTCTCTTGAGCTTGTATACAAGGACCCATCAGGTTTCTTATAAACATAGGAACAGTTCTTTAGTTACCTTTTAGCCTATCCTGGTGAGTTTCTTCCATTCTTCAAACCAGACTTTAAACAAGCTAAGATTGTCTCAATCTCACATTGAGTCTCAGTCTCTGTCACCCTTATCATCATTAATCTTCCTTAGCAGAGTCTAGGATCCATAGTTATCTATCCTCAATCAGAGTCAGCCTTAATCCTGGGCTTTAAACAAGAAGTCTCAAATAGATAATCTTTCTGCTATCATTCATAAATCCCTGGAAAGGGTTAGCCTCCAAAATCTCTCCTTTAAATCCAAATCCCTGGAAAGGGTTAGCTCCGAAAAATCAGTCTTTTAATAGATAATTTCACCAGCGGAGTCAAAATTCCTGAAAGGGTTAGCCTCCAAAAATTGAACTTTCAAAAGACAAACTCTCCAGTAGAGTAAAACCCCTGGAAAGGGTCAACCTCCATTCATTCTTTAAAAAGATAATCTCATCAGTCTCAGTCAGTAAGAGACATATTCCCCAGTTAAGAGTCAGCCACAATTCTGGGCTTTGTACAGAACACCAAATGAAATCCATCAAATAAATGCTCTCCAGCTAGAGTCAGCCTCAATTCTGAGCTTTGTACAGAACACAAAAACTCCTTTGTTTAAGTCCATCCCCAGTAGAGTTATCTCTCAGGGTCAATGAATCAATCAAAAGCCTCAAGCTTGGGCCTCATTCAAGCCAGCTAAAAATCAAATCTTTCAAACAATAGATAGACATAGCTCACCTTCATAGGTAGGTATTTCTCCTATCTCACCACAAACAAACAATCATTTCAAACAAACAAATCATTTCAAACAAACAATCATTTCAAACATTCTCCCATTTAGGACTCATGAAAGGCATTCTCTGGCTACATCCCAGACTTGTACAACTTTCCCTAATTTGGTTGAGAATCTTTCATTCAAGAGGCATGTTGGCTGTCATACTTGATCAACCAAGTAGGCTCTCTATCTTAATGAAACAATTTAGCTTTTCTGTCACTTTAAAAATGTTTGTGGTGGAATAGTAGAAATACCTCTCTGTAGAGATGATTTCATGTCTCTTTACTGTAAACAGAGATTTAATTCAAGCTTCAACCTTGAGCTTCAAGCAAGGCACCAAAAATCATAAAAATCCCTAGTTAGTTCTCCGAACTACAAAAAGCTCTGACTTCCATTAGGGATATGTAGGCATGAGGTTCACAAGGAATCTCAGCGAGCTAATAAAATACCAAAAATAGTCAGTCAGTCAGTCTTCTTTTTAAATCAATTCAAAATTCCTTATCCTAATACAAAGGAGAAACTTTCCCAATAATAA
Organism: Vicia villosa; assembly: GCF_029867415.1. Taxonomy (NCBI): domain Eukaryota; kingdom Viridiplantae; phylum Streptophyta; class Magnoliopsida; order Fabales; family Fabaceae; genus Vicia; species Vicia villosa. The sequence goes on along the minus strand of NC_081183.1, from coordinate 118,056,690 downwards.
GCAACAAACACAAACACATAGACACAGAGAAGGTTCCCGTAGAGTACTACGGATATGTAGGGTGCTTAAACTCTTCCCTATGTATAACCGACCTCCCGGACTCCAGAATTTCTAGTCTAGGTGAATCCCCACACTTAGCAAACTCCTAGGGTTTATTTGAGATCTTTTTCCCCTTTCCTACTCGTAGAATAATTAAAAAGTTCGTGTGATATCGTAGGAAGAACGAAAACAAAATTCATCCCGCCCCGGGCGCATTCTCCTTCCAAATTTCGCGTGAAGGGTCTAGCGTGCCGTCCTCCCATGTGAAGCGGGGAGGTAAAGAAAACGACACCACAGGAAGGATGAGTTACTAGAAATACTCGATCGACAAGTGACACAATCGTCACTTTCTCATCATATCCCTCCTGCTTCCTGGATCATCGATCAGCTTACGTCAGAGAATGCTTAGCTCAAGAAATAGAAGAAAATGTTAGAACGTGAAGTCGGCTCTTCGTCAAAGTTTTAGAGTCCTTTCTCTCTGTTTCTCTGTATTTCCCTTTTCAAAGTGTGTAAAAAACGACGTTTTCGCTCAATTAATAAAAAGTTTGATGTTTCGTAACGTCATTATGGTGTTTCCTTGAAAAATATTGACTTAATTGCACATCATGCATCGCTTTAGTTGTACGCACTGACACGAGAACTGTCGCGGATCTAATAGTCACTTTCCTTTATCCAGAAAGAGAGGAGGAGAAGGAGGTAAACAAAGGCATTCAAGTTGTCTCATTCATACAACACTCATTCAAGTCGCAAGAAAAGAATGGAAGACTTAGAGCAAGATGTAGCAACCTGCCCTAAAAATAAAGGTTTTAGAGTCGCCACCTATTCTGAAGGGCGAATAGGAAACCCTACGCAGATATGAGATTCAGGGTAAGTTATTATAATCAGGTTGAGGGAAGGTGTTAGGTACCCTCAACCCTTTCCTAAAGGCTAACATTGTAAAGATAAGGTTTATGGCAATAACTATGAGATTTATAGCTAATGAATTGAAAAGAGTAAAAAAATAAGATTTAAGAATGAATTGAAATTTTAAGGGGGGAGACTCGCCTTGTTACCAAGTGCCTACGTACCTCCTTATGGAGGATCAGAGTCAACGTAGTTCGGGTACAGGGTTGTACGCCTTAGGGTTGAATTTATGGTTTGGAATTGATTAAAGGCTTTTTGAATGGCCTGTCATAGTTTTGAAATTGATTCGAATGTGGAAAATTGTTTTGAGGTTTGGCATACAACCCTGATTTGATTTGGCACCGTTAGATGCGGTGACCAATGGATTTGGTCAGTATGGCTAACGGATTAAAGGCATTGCTGGTTACTCAGATCGATAGGTTGATCATCGCGGGCAGCAAATTAAAATGTATTTTAATTTGTGTATTTTTATCTCTCGTCTAAAGCGACTGATAGCTTCAGTCGGGTCGAGGAGAGAATTAACAAGAGTTAATTAAATTATTAATCAAATAAATTAAATTAATCAAAATTATTTCTCGCCTACTGCGACTAATAGGTATAGTCGGTTCGGGGAGAAAATTAATATTATGATTAATGTTTTGCGAAACGGTAACGGGATCGGGAAAACCCTAATATTTTGGTTACACACTCCTAGGGTTTTTATGATTTTATAATAATTAAAACTAATTAAAAAAATGATTAAAAAAATTAGATCGATATAATCGAAATAATCGGGAAGATCCTAAATCCTAATTTTAATCTACCATAATATTATATCCTAGTCCTAATTTCATAAATTAATTAAATCTAATTATAAATAATTAAATCTAATCAAAATAATTAAATAATAATAATAAATAAACAATATATGAAAACCTGGTTTCGATTCCATGTGGCTGGCTGGGAGATGCATGGTATGCCCCCTCAATCTGGATGCGTTAGATTTGGATCAAAGAAGATCCTAGGGCTGGCAACGAGTGTGTATGGTGTGCCACTTATGGGACGGAACGCTAGATCCAGAAACATGTTATTCATAAAAAATATTGTTAGAGCGAGGATTCGAACCTGCGTTTCCTGAGTCGCTCCTTGCTCCCTTTAACCAAGTGTGCTGTTCGTTTTTCTTGTCAATAGAATGAGCCCAATGAGATTAATAACATAACACAAGTGTTAATGGGGGGAAGTCAAATGAATTAGGAACTGGGCTCACTGTATTTTGGACGGGCGAATGAGAAGAGGAGAGAGATCCTGCCAAGTTTGACTGGCGAATGGAAATTTAAGAAATCGCCACGCATGCAACCAAACCGTGACCAAGCCTTCAGCGACGCCGAAACAGTAAAGACCGGTTGTCTTCTCCGGCCGTGCGTTTTCCTCCACCTGCAAAACAGCACCAGAAAACGCAAACGAAACACCCAGACCCACCGAGTGCACTACTGCGAGTTCAATGAAACAGTTATTTTGGATCAAGGAGCCCTGTAACCATGAGAACGATGAAGCACCAATACCTTGCCCTAACAATGGTGATTGGTGATTTTTGCGTCAAAAACTCTAGTCTATGGTTCAAACCTGCTTCAAACATCACCACAAGCTCCAAGGCAATGTTAGTTTGGATCAAAATGCAACAATATTCAATATACGAAAATCATAACATGAACATGCATGAAGAACGTGATGTAAGAGTTACGAGTACGCTCAGCCTCAGTTTACGATCCCTCCACACTTGTTCCGACTTCAGGAGTTGAATGAGATGGCTAAATGGCCTTGAATCCTTCGGGAAATCCTTCTTTGTCCGTGCCTTAGATTTTGTTATTTTTTGTGACATGAAACCCTTGCCTCTCCCCCCCTTTTCTTCCCCCCCTCAGTTCTGAATATTTCTAGAATATATATGGACTATTTTAGGGTTTGTTAAGGGCTTGGTTATTAGTTTTTACCCCTTAGAAGTTTTGCATGAATATAAATGTGATTTTTCCTTCTAATTTTGGCTAAGCACCTCCCTTCACCTATGAACGAATTTTGATCCTTCTTATGGCATTGTTTGGGCCCTTAGGTGATTAAAACAAGGTCCATACAATTTAATCCATTTGTTTTGATATTTTCCTTAATTTATTTAGTATTTAAATGAATAAAATCCATATAAATAAGAAATAAAATCATGGAAGGGTGGGGATGAATATATAGGCCCTTATATGTGTCATGGATGAGTTTGAAATGAAAATCTTAGGCCCATTAGTTCAAAAACAAAGTTTTGGGCAATTAGGGTTTTATGCATATCTTGAAAATCGCCTAACTTCAACCATGTGCATATCTCTCAATTTTAATCATATGAATGCATTCTAGGACTTTTTTGAAAGCTCAAAGAATCCTCTAAATGACCGTTTTGGTTTCATCTCAATTGAAACTTCCATGCTCAAGTTATAAGCTTTTGAAAAAGATGACTTCTGACTGACTTTCAAAAGGACCTGTAATGTTTTTGTCCATATCTCCCAAATGGTGGATTTCTTGATCTTGGGCCCAACATCAAAGTTGTAGAGGATGAAATTTCCTTGAGGATAGGCTTTGATTGGGAAATTTTTGATGCTCCATGTGAAAGTTATGACCAGTCAAAGTTGAGTTGACTTTCTCCTTAAAAAACCCTAATTTGAACCTTTTGAATTTGTTCATTTCTGAGTTTTTATTAATGGATCATGATCAACCTTTGATCAAATGATGGATACAACTTCACATACTTGATGTTGACCAAAAATCTTGAAGTTTGACTATATTTTGACTATAGTTGACTTTTAGGTTAACATAGTCGATTATTGGTCGTCTGAGCCATTGAGTGAGCAATCCTTGGAATAGAAGCTTGACTTTTGACATGGAGATACCTTGAGACATATGAGACACTTAGAGATCCATTTGAGGCCTCAGAGACTCAAACTCCTTTGATAGAATGCTAACCCTAATTTGGAATAGGAGAGGGTGACTTTGAGAAAACCTTTGAACCTTGATTTATTGAAGATGAAGTGAGGAGGGCAAATTTTAGGGTATGACAGCTGCCCCTGTTCAATCTTCTTAAACCTGAAGAGTCAGATAGGCACGTCTGCCTATCGTGATCTAAAGGTAGAAGATGATTGAACATTGAAATGCCCTAAAATTTGCATGCGCCTGGGAAGAAATTTCGTGGGAGATGGGCTTAAAGATGCCACCCAAGATAAATACCCTCTTTCAGAATGTGAAGCAGATGCTTTCTAGAAGGAACCCCTGTGTTTTGGTTGTAGCACGGCCTAAAAAGGCAACCTGAATTTTATGCAATATGATGCGTGTAATGTATGATGCAGTGAGCTTCTCAAAATAAATGAGAGCGATGTATGTATATGCATTATGTATGAATGAAGTATGTTAGTTGAATGATGCATGATTGTTAGTTATGTTAGTTGAAGTATGTTAGTAACTTTTGAAAAAAGAAATAAAACCTTTGATTGTTGTTGATGATGTTTTGGAGAAGATCACTGCCGAGGGACTAACGTGATAAACCCCATTGAAGAAACCCTTTCGTAAACCCTTTGATCACTGCCGAGGGACTAACGTGATGGGTAAACGTAACTATCAATAGCGACGACTCGCAGTTTGTTGTAGAAGACAATTAACTTGCTATAGCGCTAGCAAGCTTTCGTAATTTGTGAACCCCACTTACTATAGCTCTAGTAAGTTTCCGTAGTTTGTGAACCCCAAAAGGATCATTTGCTATAGTTCTAGCAAGCTCCCCTGCACCAATAGGATTACTTGTCATAGTTCTGACAAGCTCGCCTGCACCATTTGGATCATCTGCCCTTGTTCGGACAAATTTCACCTACACCATTTGGGTCATTTGCCCTGGTTTGGACAAATTTCACCTACACCATTTGGATCATTTGCCCTAGTTCGGACAAATTTCACCTACGCCATTTGGATCATTTGCCCTGGTTCGGACAAATCTCTCCTACACCATTTGGATCATTTGCCCTGGTTCGGACAAATTTCACCTACACCATTTGGGTCATTTGCCCTGGTTCGGACAAATTTCACCTACACCATTTGGATCATTTGCCCTGGTTCGGACAAATTTCACCTACGCCATTTGGATCATTTGCCCTGGTTCGGACAAATCTCTCCTACACCATTTGGATCATTTGCCCTGGTTCGGACAAATTTCACCTACACCATTTGGATTATTTGCCCTGGTTCGGACAAATTTCACCTACACCATTTGGATCATTTGCCCTGGTTCGGACAAATTTCACCTACGCCATTTGGATCATTTGCCCTGGTTCGGACAAATCTCTCCTACACCATTTGGATCATTTTCCCTGGTTCGGACAAATTTCACCTACACCATTTGGATTATTTGCCCTGGTTCGGACATGTTCACCTGCACCATTAGGAGTCACTTGCCCATGTTCGGACAAGCTTACCTGCACCATTAGGGGTTATTTGTCCTGGTTCGGACAAATTTCACCTACACCATTTGGATTACTTGTCCTGGTTTGGATGAGCTCACCTGCCCCAAAGGAATTACCTGCCATGGTTCTGACAAGCGTACCTGTATAAGAAGAGATCATTTGCTATAGTCCTGGCAAACTTACCTGTATGAAAAAGATTCACCTGTTTGGAGACTCACGACTCGAGGGTCGGAGAAAATAGCATGTCAAATATTCACGACTCGAGGGTCGGAAAGGAAATGATATGTTTAGAAACTCACGACTCGAGGGGTCGGAAAACACCTATCACAACACGAGGGTTGGAAACCCACGACTCGAGGGTCGGAAAACACACCTATCACAACGTGAGGGTTAGAAAAGACACCTATTATAACACGAGGGTTGGCAACTCACGACTCGAGGGTCGGAAAATGCACCTATCACAACACGAGGGTCGGAAACTCACGACTCGAGGGTCGGAAGACTCGCCTATCACAACACGAGGGTTGGAAACTAGGCTTTTGTATTATTTGAATGCATTAGATGATATGCATATGCTAATGCGTATGTATGTATGTTGATGCTGATGTTAATCCCAAGATTGAACCCGTTGAACTTGTTTAAACCATATTTGCACCTACGTCATGGCTATGCTTATGCCGGCTCGGATAATGCTCATGCATATGTGTAGTTTGTTTATGAAATGAACAGCAGGGTTGCTATCATCGGTAAGGTTACCGGGATACATCAATCAGGTGATCGAGTGAGTATCTCCGTAAGGTTGCTATCATCAGTAAGGTTACTGGCATCGGTAAGGTTACCGGAAGGCATCAATCAGGTGATTGGAAATACACCAACAGTAAGGTTACTGTCATTGGTAAGGTTACTGGGAAGCAGGTGGATAGTATAGCTTAGCACCAGAGTTTTGAATTGGATGTCTTGATGTATTAAAAAATGTATGTAATGCTTATGCATATGTTGATTGATGTAATGAGTGGAACAAAGTAATGTCTTCTGTAAGACTACCTGAGAAGTTTTTTTGGAATGGATGTGAATGTTTGTCTTAAAGAAGACTATCTGAAAAGATTTTTGGAAATGACGATGCTCGTCTTAGCAAAGCCTACCTAGAAAGGTTCTTAGAAAAAAACTGTCTTAAAGAAGATTACCTGAAGAGGTATCCTGAAAGAGAATGTCTTAAAGAAGACTACCTGAAGAGGTGTAATGTATCAACCCATGTATGTAATGCATGACTTATGTATTTGCATGATGCCCCAATGATAGGTTGTTGATAACCAAAAGCGTATATAGCTTGCTGAAGTTGTGGGTTGTTGGATGCTAGCGCGATTCCCCAATACTCGTTTTTTGAACTTTGTAGTTAGGAGAAAGATTGATACGAGGTTGTAAAGCATGAAGACGCCTTTTCCTTTTGTGGTGCGTCTTGCCCCAGTTTGACCCTTTGAATTACTCCACGCCTTTAATCTTTTGAGGTTCTCCACGCCTTTAACCTTTCGAATTGTTTTCCTTATGGATTTGATATCCAATGCCCCGATGTTTAGCGGAAAAAGATGCTCCTGATTGCATAACCATGAAGAAAGTACTTCGAGAAATAACCTTGACGTGCCAATGTACCCCAGCGTTTAGATTGAAGGGTATACCCTTGATCTCCATGATATGGAGGGCTATCCATAGTATTCTATCCTTTTGATTTGAGTTCTTCCCATGTTTGACATGCCCCTATTTGTTATTACTTCGAAGTGTGCCCCAAGTCGATTGAACTTTAGGAAGAATGCCCCAGTGAATAGGATGTTTGATTGTATGCCCCTGTGATCCTTGAAATTTTGCCCCTGTTTAGGAGAACCCCCTAGACGTGGTTCCCCCATTCCAGAGTCTTTTTCAGAAGTGATCACCTTTGATTAACCCATTTCGAGATCTCCTCGATGCTATGTGTATACTCGCATATGACGTTGTACCATTTGAGAAGTAACTTCAATGCAATGTGTATGCAAGTTTTGGAATAGAAGTCCGTTATGAATTAGGACTAGATGATTATAAATGAATGCTTGAAGAAGCGTGGTGGTTAGAAATAGTTTTAACAAACCTAGGAGTCGGTATAACAAAATCCTGCTTAATATGCTTTCATGGTTAACCTCGCCTCAATTAGGACTTTTGAATGTTGTAACTTGGCCTGGTTCATGTTTTAAGAAACAACGGATATAAGGCTCAAAGTTTTATTTATCCCACCCCTTTCTCCTTGATGTTCTCCAGATCCTAAAAATTCGCCTAATCCAATGGATGTGCTTCGTTTGCAAGAGAATCGCTTCAGTTTTGATGTTGAGCAGAAGCCTTAGTAGAGATCCAAGCATTGATGAAAATGTTGTAAAGATCCAAGCATTGATGTGAAGCTTTGATGGTTTAGCAGTCACCAGATTATCCTTTGTATTTCGCTTTTGTTTTTATCCCTTATTTTTGCATGAACCAATTCTTTTGAGTTTGATCCATCGGGATGCCCTAATTTTTGCCTAAGCCTTTTTGTTTTTTTTCTTTTGACTTAGCGGGCGCTTTTTCTCCTTTTTTTCTGAATACTCCTTTGAGATTTGATCCTTGGATATTGGATGTTGTGACTGCTATGTTGACTTTGATTTGTAAGCTTCGATTTTGATACGTCCTTGATCTTGAATGATATGTTGAGGAAGAAGATATGCTTGAACCTTATGCTTGAACCATTTCTTGAATCCTTGCTTGGATTGATTGATTCACTTGACAACCAAAATACGCCATTGAATTAATCGAAATCTACCCTGCCCCTGGTTGAAATCAAGGTTTAATTGAAAAAGTAGAAACAAACTCCAACTCCTGGCTCGAGGGGGTAACGAGGGATTAACATCCTTATATCTCCACTGTTTGGGAATTGAAACAATGCTTGTACATCCTCGGCTCGGTCTTACCTCGAAAGCATATGTTTAGCTGGACTTAGTTATTTGTATTCATCATTCTCCCTTCAATTTGTTAATAAACCTAAATTTGAAATTGAAAGTAGCATGGAAATGTGTAGTAATGAGCGAATGAATTGACTCCAAAACCTGCATGGTCATCCCATTAGAATTGCTAATCCGAAGGTACAATTTTTATCCTGAGAAACACTTAGCGATCGTAGGGGTTAAAATCCTGAACATGGCAAAACCTATTGATCCTAGGGACAATCTCCTTTGTAGATCTATTTATCTTGTTTTACTCCTTAGCTTTTTAGACTTGTAGAAGTGAGGGCAACCTCGAATTTTCCTTGGGCACGTCAAACCTGTCGGGAAAGATTGTTAGCGGTGGGTTTTTGTCGTATCGGAACTTCATGAGTTTCCTTTGACTGAACCTCTTTTGTTCTTTTTTTTTAGGATAGTATCACACCGTTCGTAAACCCCAGAGTTTGTAGATTGATAGAGAGAACACCTATGACCCTTTTGCCCCTTAGTGTGGAGTTAACACAGGTCGCCTTCCCTCCATCGTAATTATGCATCCTTGTTCAGGATTTTGCCCCAGTTATACAAACCCTTGCCCTCAGGTTATCGTAGAGCGTCCTTGTAAGTTTGATAAGTTCTAAGATGAACCCCTTTTTGAATAGATACATCTTGAGTGTATCTATGAGGGAACTCTTTGTTGAACTAATCCTTGCTCGATGACAACCTTTATTGTATTTATGATCCTGTTATGGCAAGGCATGGACATGCGGCATGACGAAAGGCATCCTTTTTCCTCCTTGTGATACCAAGTCCGTTCTCGATAATTTATCCTCCTTTCTCCATAGTCTACGATCCTTTGATTGTCTTCTTTGCGCGTTTCGGGAAATCGGCTAGCACGGGAAGCGTGGATGCGGGCGAAGATGCGAATGTAAATGTATGATTGCATGAAAATGCAAATGCGTGCGTATGCGAAAGACTCCTCGTATCATAACTCCTTGTATGCAATGCAGACGGGTGACATGTAATCTTAGGGATAGCCTTAGAGGCGACATTAGACCCTTGTGAAATCCTTGCAAGATAGATGTTATGACACGCTAAGGGAAATCCTTTAGATTCGAGAGTATGCATAAGGTAGCGGCTGGTGACTGTTCAAGACAGTCACCGGATCTCATGGCCATCGAGAGGCCAATCGATGTGTACCAATGAAGTTGTCCTTGGTGGGAAGGTTCTCTATGCGGAACACAACCTATATAAGGATGATATCGAATGAAGTGAAATCCCTATTGGCGAGGGATGCAAGATGTATAGATGGAAATCCAAAACCCCACAAGTTAGAGGGTGCGCAGGAACTAGCATGGAGTGACCGTTCAAGACAGTCACTAGATCTCATAGCCATCGAGAGGCCAATCGAACGCATGCTAATGAAGTTGTCCTTCGGGGAAGGACGCGTCGTCGCGAAAACACATGGATGTAAAAGATAATCCCTATAGGCTAGGGAGTACGTAGGAGTAAGCACGGGGTGACCGTTCATGACAGTCACTAAATCGCATGGCCATCGAGAGGCCAATTGACGTGCGTAAACGAAGATGTCCTTCGCGGGAAGGACACGTAGTTGTAAGAATACAAAGATTTATAAGGAAAGTCCCTACAGGCTAGGGAGTGCGTCGATACAGGCGTGGAGTGACCGTTCATGACAGTCACTAGGTCTCATGGCCATCGGGAGGCCAATCAACGTGCCTAAATGTAGATGCCTTTCATGGGAAGGGCATGGTCTTAGAAATAGAGTCCCTGCAGGCCAGGGAACACGTAGGAATACCTGCAAAATTTAAACGCAAGGCATTCGCAGTATATATATTGCATATATATAATAAGCACGTAAGCACATAAGCCCTAGGTTCATAGGTTCGACGTAACGGCTTAGGGTGCCTACCCTTCCCATTGGTATGTTCTAGAAGGTCTCATGGGATCGTTTGTAGCCGCCGAGACTTTTTGTCTATTTGGATTTTAGAACAACTCATTTATCCATGAGGTTCGAGTTTTAGGGGTAGGTTCCCAGAGAGATCAGCCAAATACCAAGTCCAGCCCTCAACAAGGTCGAGCCTCGTATCAGACCTTTCCGGATACTCAACCCACTCTGAGTGGAATTATAATAAGACTCGTAGGCGATGTAATTCCCCTCTGGTCATTATTATAATTCCCACGCTTAGGTTTAACAACAATTTATATATCCCAACTATACAGTAAAATAACAAATATTCAAGTACACAGATATTTAATTAAATCACTGTAAATAATTGAAATTGCTGTAAATAAATGAAATTGAGAATAAATAAATAAATAAATAAATAAATAAAAATTTAAATATGTATATAAAAAAAACATAAACCCTAAAATGGCGAATAAGCCAAACCCTAAAAAATTCGCCAAAACCCTAAACCATTAACCACAAACCTAAACCCTCTCAAGCCATAGGAGCATAATAATTCACCATTAATGATTTGTCCCCAGCAGAGTCGCCAGTTGTAGCAACCTGCCCTAAAAATAAAGGTTTTAGAGTTGCCACCTATTCTGAAGGGCGAATAGGAAACCCTACGCAGATATGAGATTCAGGGTAAGTTATTATAATCAGGTTGAGGGAAGGTGTTAGGCACCCTCAACCCTTTCCTAAAGGCTAACATTGTAAAGATAAGGTTTATGGCAATAACTATGAAATTTATAGCTAATGAATTGAAAAGAGTAAAAAAATAAGATTTAAGAATGAATTGAAATTTTAAGGGGGGAGACTCGCCTTGTTACCAAGTGCCTACATACCTCCTTATGGAGGATCAGAGTCAACGTAGTTCGGGTACAGGGTTGTACGCCTTAGGGTTGAATTTATGGTTTGGAATTGATTAAAGGCTTTTTGAATGGCCTGTCATAGTTTTGAAATTGATTCGAATGTGGAAAATTGTTTTGAGGTTTGGCATACAACCTTGATTTGATTTGGCACCGTTAGATGCGGTGACCAATGGATTTGGTCAGTATGGCTAACGAATTAAAGGCATTGCTGGTTACTCAGATCGATAGGTTGATCATCGCGGGCAGCAAATTAAAATGTATTTTAATTTGTGTATTTTTATCTCTCGTCTAAAGCGACTGATAGCTTCAGTCGGGTCGAGGAGAGAATTAACAAGAGTTAATTAAATTATTAATCAAATAAATTAAATTAATCAAAATTATTTCTCGCCTACTGCGACTAATAGGTATAGTCGGTTCGGGGAGAAAATTAATATTAAGATTAATGTTTTGCGAAACGGTAAGGGGATCGGGAAAACCCTAATATTTTGGTTACACACTCCTAGGGTTTTTATGATTTTATAATAATTAAAACTAATTAAAAAAATGATTAAAAAAATTAGATCGATATAATCGAAATAATCGGGAAGATCCTAAATCCTAATTTTAATCTACCATAATCTTATATCCTAGTCCTAATTTCATAAATTAATTAAATCTAATTATAAATAATTAAATCTAATCAAAATAATTAAATAATAATAATAAATAAACAATATATGAAAACCTGGTTTCGATTCCATGTGGCTGGCTGGGAGATGCATGGTATGCCCCCTCAATCTGGATGCGTTAGATTTGGATCAAAGAAGATCCTAGGGCTGGCAACGAGTGTGTATGGTGTGCCACGTATGGGACGGAACGCTAGATCCAGAAATATGTTATTCATAAAAAATATTGTTAGAGCGAGGATTCGAACCTGCGTTTCCTGAGTCGCTCCTTGCTCCCTTTAACCAAGTGTGCTGTTCGTTTTTCTTGTCAATAGACTGTGCCCAATGAGATTAATAACATAACACAAGTGTTAATGGGGGGAAGTCAAATGAATTAGGAACTGGGCCCACTGTATTTTGGACGGGCGAATGAGAAGAGGAGAGAGATCCTGCCAAGTTTGACTGGCGAATGGAAATTCAAGAAATCGCCACGCATACAACTAAACCGTGACCAAGCCTTCAGCGGCACCGGAACAGTAAAGACCGGTTGTCTTCTCCGGCCGTGTGTTTTCCTCCACCTGCAAAACAACACCAATAAACGCAAACGAAACACCCAGACCCACCGAGTGCACTACTGCGAGTTCAATGAAACAGTTATTTTGGATCAAGGAGCCCTGTAACCATGAGAACAATGAAGCACCAATACCTTGCCCTAACAATGGTGATTTTTGCGTCAAAAACTCTAGTCTATGGTTCAAACCTGCTTCAAACATCACCACAAGCTCCAAGGCAAGGTTAGTTTGGATCAAAATGCAACAATATTCAATATACGAAAATCATAACATGAACATGCATGAAGAACGTGATGTAAGAGTTACGAGTACGCTCAGCCTCAGTTTACGATCCCTCCACACTTGTTCCGACTTCAGGAGTTGAATGAGATGGCTAAATGGCCTTGAATCCTTCTGGAAATCCTTCTTTGTCCGTGCCTTAGATTTTGTTATTTTTTGTGACATGAAACCCTTGCCTCTTCCCCCCTTTTCTTCTCCCCCTCGGTTCTGAATATTTCTAGAATATATATGGACTATTTTAGGGTTTGTTAAGGGCTTGGTTATTAGTTTTTACCCCTTAGAAGTTTTGCATGAATATAAATGTGATTTTTCCTTCTAATTTTGGCTAAGCACCTCCCTTCACCTATGAACGAATTTTGATCCTTCTTATGGCATTGTTTGGGCCCTTAGGTGATTAAAACAAGTGAAGGATAGAAAAACACTTAGAAAGGGGGGGTTTGAATAAGTGTAGCTTTAAAAAACTTGACAGATAAAAATAAATTGCACAGTTATTTTTATCCTGGTTCGTTGTTAACTAAACTACTCCAGTCCACCCCCGCAAAGATGATTTACCTCAACTGAGGATTTAATCCACTAATCGCACGGATTACAATGGTTCTCCACTTAGTCAGCAACTAAGTCTTCCAGAGTCTTCTGATCACACACTGATCACTCCAGGAACACTGCTTAGATACCCTCTAAGACTTTTCTAGAGTCTACTGATCCACACGATCACTCTTGTTACAATCTGCTTAGTTCACTCCTAAGACTTCCTAGAGTATTCTGATCCACACGATCACTCTAGTTCCTTACAACTTAATGTAATCAATCTAAGAGTATTACAAATGCTTCTTGAAAGCGATAATCACAACTGTGATATTTCTCTTAATCGTTTAAGCTTAATCTCACTAAAATATTACAAAAGCAATGTAGTGAGCTTTGATGAAGATGAAGATTCTGAGTTTAGATTTGAACAGCGTTTCAGCAAGTTTGATATGAGTTGTTTTGGTGCAGAATCGTTAACCTTGCTTCTCATCAGAACTTCATATTTATAGGCGTTGGAGAAGATGACCGTTGAGTGCATTTAATGCTTTGCGTGTTCCGTACAGCATCGCATTTAATGTTGTACGCTTTTGTCAACTACCTCGAGCCTTGTTCACGCTGTGTCTACTGACGTAGCCTTTAGTAGCTTTTAACGTTCCTTTTGTCAGTCAGCGTAGCTTGCCACTTGTACTTTCTTCTGATCTGATGTTTGTGAATACAACGTTTGAATATCATCAGAGTCAAACAGCTTGGTGCATAGCATCTTCTGATCTTCTGACCTTGAAGTGCTTCTGAGCGTGATACCATCAGAACTTCAGTGCTTCTGTTCTCTTGTTCTTCTGATGCTTCCATAGACCCATGTTCTGATTCTGCTTCGACCATCTTCTGATGTCTTGCCAGACCATGTTCTGATGTTGCATGCTGAACCCTTTGAGACAAAGCTTCTGAGCGCTGAATTATGCGTACTCTTTATATATTTCCTGAAAGGGAAATTGCATTGGATTAGAGTACCATATTATCTTAAGCAAAATTCATATTATTGTTATCATCAAAACTAAGATAATTGATCAGAACAAATCTTGTTCTAACAATCTCCCCCTTTTTGATGATGACAAAAACATATATAAATGATATGAATTTGCAATCAGAAAGAACAGACGGCAAAAGACAAATTACACAGCTATAGCATAAGCATATGAATATGTCTCCCCCTGAGATTAACAATCTCCCCCTGAGATAAATAATCTCCCCCTGAAATAAATACTCGAAGAACTTTAATAAAAGACTTCCCTGATTATTTCGGTAGAGGCGATCATATAAGCTTCTGTCTTTAGAGAATTCATAGCTTCTGACTTCTGCTTCCATAGGACAGCTTCAGAACTAGAATTTCCTTAGATCCCTAGAACACTCACAGCTTCTGATTCCTGCTTCCATCTAGGACAGCTTCAGAACTTGAAGTTCTTTGATCTTCTGAACATTCACAGCTTCTGATTTCTGCTTCCATTCAGGACAGCTTCAGAACTTGAATTTCTTTGATCTTCTGAACATTCACAGCTTCTGATTTCTGCTTCCATTTAGGACAGCTTCAGAACTTGAGTTTTCTGGATCTTTAGAACATTCACAGCTTTGAATTTCTGCTTCCCTCGGATAGCTTCAGAGCTTGAATTTCTACCAGCCTCACTTCATGCTAGATTTGTATCAGAACATTGTTGAATGTACCAGAGCATCATCAGAGCATCTCTACATCCTGAAATGTTACAGAACAAAAAACTAAACGACAAAAGTCAGCATGAACGAGTCAGAACATAAAATGTAACTTCTAACACATTATATGTATCAGAGCTATAACATTATATGTATCAGAGCCATATAGGCTAAAATAATGTATCAGAGCAAATAGAATTTTGTCAAAGTAAATAGACAAATATAGATCAAATTCTATTTTCAGTGCTTCTGATTCATCTTTCTTTCTTGCTTCTGATTTCTGAAGCTTGACAGCACTCGGCTTGCTTCAGTTTCCATGGTTTTGCTTCTGTGTTTGCTTTGAAGATTTTCTTCACTTCTTTATACCTGCAAAACACTTAAACCATATAGAACTTGCAGTTCTTGTTAGTAAATGCAACTGATTAAATCAAATCATTTATCATTTATCTTTCTCCCCCTTTTTGTCATATCATCAAAAAGCATATATTTCAAAAGATTCAGATGCATAAAACGACAAATAAAATGAAACACACGGAGAAAGAAGATGATTTCATTGAAGGTTCAAACAGCAGGTACAGAAGTACATGAAGATAAGAAAGATCAGATGCACAAAGACAGATGCAATGAGAAGAAAGAAACAACACAGACTCAATCTAAGATGGCCCTAGTCTTGACAAGATCTTGGTCAGCATCTCTTGAACCATATTGTTGTGTCCTTCTTGCCTCACCATGAAAGCACTATACTGATCATTGAGTGAGCTTTGCTCATCCTGTCTCTTCTGAATTTCTTCTAGAGTCCTTGCAAGACGAGAAGATTCATCAGAAGAAGCTTCACCGCTTTCAACCACAGGAATAGCATGTTGATCTGCAGCTTCCATAGATAGATCATTTGCAGGGATTTCCTCAACAGGAACAGTTTTAGCAACATGATCTTCAGCATCTGCTTCTTGCATAGAAGCATCTCCATATTCTGCAGCAGGAATTTCCGAGTCTCCATTCTCAAGTGCCTGAAGAATGGCAGCTAGATTCCTTGGAGCAGAAGGACCTTCAACTACTGGTGGGTCAACAACTTCTGGAATGACCAAGGTTGGGTCTTTCTCAGACGGGTTTTCCCTCAGATAGTCAAAAAGAGTCTTGAAATCTCCGAGCAGAACAGGATATTGAGGTATCCAAACCACAATCTCCCTGCAAGGATTGGCTTCCAATGCAGCAGCGAGTCTTAATTGTTCCATCTCATCCAAGAAGGGCTTCTCTTCCAAAAGATATCTTCCTTTGAGACGAGCAAACCAGAAGTCTTCATAATTCCTCAGAATTCCACGAGGCCGTGGGGCAGCAGCTACACAGGCTTCCTGAAGTTCTAAAAACAGAGCATCTGATTCTCTGCGAAAGATCCTCCAGAAGTTCCGCATAGCAACATCATTCAATCCAGAACTTTCAGCGAGTCTGAGAGTATCAAAGGTACTTCTGAGATTCCTCTTTATGTTTTCAAAAACTACACCAATAGGATATACGGGGCGGGATTTTATTTGGGTTTTTGAAAAGGCAGGTTTGGAAGTGAAGTATGGATGAGGTTCTCTATCCAACTTATAAGAAGATTCTGCTTCAGTATCAGAATCTAACACTACCACTTCAGCTTCAGGACGAGGCTTGGGAGTGTATTTGCAATCACGGAGCAGCTGCTCATGTGATGCAGAGGTTGGAAAAGGAGAATCACAAGGATTGTTTTGAGAGGTGGAGGGAGTATGTTCAAGAGTGGCATTGAGAGAAGGTTGAGATGGAAAGAGAGTTTGAAGGGGTGGTATATCCAGAACAGGATTTATGGTAGGTGGAGAGGAAGGAATGGTTAAAGGAGAAGATGGAGGTGTAAGAACATGGACAAAAACAGGTGATTCTGATGTGGCTTTTTCTGGTTCAGGTGTAGGGACAATCTCTATTGGTGCAGCTTCTGAACAAACAGCAGGAACAGAATTAGGTTCAGAAATGCATATACCTTTGGAACCTCTCAGAAAGGCTTTGGCCACATCCTCAGTCTTCTTCTGCTTCTTACTCTTCGGCTCTTCAATAATCTTTGTTTTGCCGCTAGCGATTTCTTTTCTTCTGACATATGCCAGAACTTCTGGTTGATTCTCAGCCTCTTGAGAGATATTTTCTTCATCAGATTCTTGAATAATCATCTTTCTTTTTCTGATTTTCTTCTTCTCAACAACTTCAACAATCTCAGCATCGTTATTTGACTTCTTCTTCTTTTTCTCAGCTTCCTTCTTTTTCTTCTCAAAATCAGCAGAGACAGCCTTAGCAACCTTTGCAATGACTTCTTCTGGGATCACTTCTTTATTGGTGGTAGCAGCAGGATGATCAAAATTTCTTTTGGTCCTTTCTTCCTTCTTACGATTCACTTTAATAGGAGCACCTTTGTCTTGATCTTTAAGACTCTTATCCTCTTTTTGTGACTTCAGATACTTAGTTCTGACTTCAGGTACCTCACTATTGAAGAAGGTTTCAAAGTCAGCTAGTACTGGTTTTCTTCTGATTCTTGTTCCAGCTAGAGGTTTAGGAACTTTGAGGATAGTGTCAATTATTTTCATCTTCTTTAGAGAAAACGCATTCAGACAAGCTCCAGAGGTGACAGCAAGGTCTTTGATAATACCTTCAGACTCCAGACTCTCAACAATCTTGGAATGCACCAGAAGGTTTGTAATAATTCTACCAAAAGGAATGATTGTTCCACCATTTTCTTTTCTGAAAGCGTTTCTGGAATCCTTTACTGCTTTCCACATATGGTTGAAGATAATGCAAATCGCATCAACCTTCTTCTGAGTGGCAATGCAATAAAGAATATACCTTTGATCATTACTGATGAAATCTGAGGCATGTGTTGATTTCCTATGGTAGAAACACCCAAGAAGGATCTTTGTCCAGATTCTGTAGACATCTCTCAATTCCTTGACATATTTTGTTTTCTTGACATTTGGATAAAGAGTGGATAGAACATCTCCCATATCTGCCCTTTGATCCAACTCAAAAACCCCTTCAGGGTTTTTCAGGTCAAACATCATTCTTAGGATGTTTTCAGTAATAACGACAAACTTTTCATGAACGAAAGAAATTATAGATTTTGGAGCAACCACAGCATGTACCCAGAACTCCTTGACAAGATCCGGATAGACTGGACCAACAAACTCAGCGAACAACGAGGTCCATCCTTGAAAGATGATGTCTTCTTTAAGGTGAAATTGGTTTTCTTCAAGG
Source organism: Vicia villosa (assembly GCF_029867415.1). Lineage (NCBI taxonomy): Eukaryota > Viridiplantae > Streptophyta > Magnoliopsida > Fabales > Fabaceae > Vicia > Vicia villosa. Next base: position 118,038,514 of record NC_081183.1, on the reverse strand, counting down.
TTGTCGAAGTCAACCATGAGTTCACACAGAACTTCCAATTCATCTTTAGGAATGGAGCATGCAACAACAGGAGTGAGTTGCAAGGTTTCTTCTTGGAGATGATGAGGAACAGATGACTCAGCATTTTGGGATGAGAAGGCAGCCATGGATGCAGAATGAACAAAAACGAACAAGAAAAGCGAACTGGGTTTTCGATTAGGGTTTTTAGAAAACGGCTAAGAACTTTTCAAATAAGAGAATGCAAGGAGAGAGTGAGAGACAAAGGAGCGAAAAAGATGTACGATATGATTTGAAAAGAATATATAGAGACGGATTTGAAAAGGAAAATAATAAGAAATATAAATTGAACAGTTCCAGAATCAAAGGAAATCAATTTTATTAAATGATGAGTGACGTGAGGAGAGAGAACGTGGTAAATGAAATGATTTAAAACAGTTACCTAGGTCGGCGTCTTTTCAACTGCACGCTTTGTACTAACCGTACAGACACGTGTTCACCATCAGATAATAGATGACAGCTGTAAATTTCAGAATAGACTTTACGCCTTCAGATTCTGATCACTGCTTCTGATCTGATCAAGTTTCTCTTCTGGAAACATTCCTTCTGAAGTGTGTTGATATAAATCTGACTGATCTTCTGATCCATTACTTCTGATATACACAGCTTCTGGAGGTTCACTTCTTTGTTCTGCAGCTTCTGATAAGACAAAATTGTATCCGCAGAAATTCTTAAGTTGCTTTGTTTCATCAGAAACAAGTTTATCATCAAAACCAGATATTTATTGATTCGTCCACAATCAATGTTTCAATGTTGTATATTCTGTAGCATTTAGAGCATTCAGAATAATCAAGAATGAAACAACAATGCTTTAGAGACAAACAAAACAGATGGTTCCAAGACTAATAAACTTTCTTTTCTGAATCCCTACAAACATAGTTTCTTCAACAGATTTAAGAACCAGAACTTGGACGACAGTCTTTCTTCCCTTCAAGTATTGAGATCAACTTGAGTCCAGGAGACATGTCATGTTGACTTTTATCTTCTTTGTCACCAAGAGAATCTGCAAAAGAAATAGTCTTTTTCTTTGGTACCCACATTTTCTTGGGTCCTTTCTTGTTAGTTCTCCTCAAGTTCTGATTGAACTTAGGTTTAACATTGTAAGCAATAGGAGGAACAGCGTGATAATTCTTAATGTGAGTTTCATGATATTTCCTAGGTTGTGTCACATGCTTTTTGGTGTGTGTTATGTGAAAGCTTTGAGCATGTGAAGTGTGCCTAATATCATGGGAGTGGCCATACTTGAACTGATCATACAACGGCTTGTATGTGAGTTTCATTTCATCAACAGGTTCAAGTTTGTATGGGGTTTCACCCTCAAAACCAATGCCTACTCTTTTGTTTCCAGACACAGCATATATCATAGAAGCTAGCTGACTTCTGCCAATACTTCTAGATAAGAACTTCCTGAAACTTAAATCATATTCTTTCAGAATATGGTTTAGACTAGGAGTGGATTTTTCTGAATCAGAAGGAGATCCAACATTATTGGATAATTTTAAAAGTTTTTCTTTTAATTCAGAATTTTCCAACTCAAGCTTCTTTGTTTCAAATTCAAATAGCTTTTTCAGCTTTTTGTATTTGAGACTAATCTGAGACTTGAGTTCCAGAAGTTCAGTTAGACCAGAAACTAACTCATCTCTAGTAAGTTCAGAAAATACCTCTTCAGAGTCTGATTCTGATGTAGATTCTGATTCGTCATCTTCTGTCGCCATCAGCGCACAGTTAGCCTGCTCATCTTCAGAGTCTGAATCATCTTCTGACTCATCCCAGGTTGCCATAAGACTTTTCTTCTTATGAAACTTCTTCTTGGGATTTTCCTTCTGAAGATTTGGACATTCATTCTTGAAGTGTCCAGGCTCATTGCATTCATAGCACATGACTTTCTTCTTGTCAAATCTTCTGTCATCAGAAGATTCTCCACGTTCAAATTTCTTTGAACTTCTGAAGCCTCTGAACTTCCTTTGCTTGGTCTTCCAGAGTTGATTTAGCCTTCTGGAGATCAGGGACAGTTCATCTTCTTCTTCAGATTCTGATTCTTCAGGATCTTCTCCTCTAGCCTGAAAAGCGTTAGTGCATTTCTTGATATTAGATTTTAATGCAATAGACTTACCTTTCTTTTGAGGCTCATTTGCGTCCAGCTCTATTTCATGACTTCTCAAGGCACTGATGAGCTCTTCCAGAGAAACTTCATTCAGATTCTTTGCAATCTTGAATGCAGTCACCATAGGACCCCATCTTCTGGGTAAGCTTCTGATGATCTTCTTTACATGATCAGCCTTGGTGTATCCCTTGTCAAGAACTCTCAATCCAGCAGTAAGAGTTTGAAATCTTGAAAACATCTTTTCAATGTCTTCATCATCCTCCATCTTGAAGGCTTCATACTTCTGGATTAACGCTAGAGCTTTAGTCTCCTTGACTTGAGCATTTCCTTCATGAGTCATTTTCAAGGACTCATATATGTCATAGGCCGTTTCCCTGTTAGATATCTTCTCATACTCAGCATGAGAGATAGCATTCAGCAAAACAGTTCTGCATTTATGATGATTCCTGAAAAGCTTTTTCTGATCATCATCCATTTCTTGCCTTGTCAGCTTTACGCCTCTGGCATTTACAGGATGTTTGTAACCATCCATCAGAAGATCCCATAGATCACCATCTAGACCCAGAAAGTAACTTTCCAGTTTATCTTTCCAGTATTCAAAGTTTTCACCATCAAATACCGGCGGTCTAGTATAACCATTGTTACCGTTGTATTGCTCAGCAGAGCCAGATGTAGATGCAGGTGTAGACTTTTCACTTTCATCAACCATCTTTTACTGAAGCGTTTTTCTCTTCCTGAATCTTTTCTAAACACGGTTAAGTGCTTGCACCTTAGAACCGGCGCTCTGATACCAATTGAAGGATAGAAAAACACTTAGAAAGGGGGGGTTTGAATAAGTGTAGCTTTAAAAAACTTGACAGATAAAAATAAATTGCACAGTTATTTTTATCCTGGTTCGTTGTTAACTAAACTACTCCAGTCCACCCCCGCAGAGATGATTTACCTCAACTGAGGATTTAATCCACTAATCGCACGGATTACAATGGTTCTCCACTTAGTCAGCAACTAAGTCTTCCAGAGTCTTCTGATCACACACTGATCACTCCAGGAACACTGCTTAGATACCCTCTAAGACTTTTCTAGAGTCTACTGATCCACACGATCACTCTTGTTACAATCTGCTTAGTTCACTCCTAAGACTTCCTAGAGTATTCTGATCCACACGATCACTCTAGTTCCTTACAACTTAATGTAATCAATCTAAGAGTATTACAAATGCTTCTTGAAAGCGATAATCACAACTGTGATATTTCTCTTAATCGTTTAAGCTTAATCTCACTAAAATATTACAAAAGCAATGTAGTGAGCTTTGATGAAGATGAAGATTCTGAGTTTAGATTTGAACAGCGTTTCAGCAAGTTTGATATGAGTTGTTTTGGTGCAGAATCGTTAACCTTGCTTCTCATCAGAACTTCATATTTATAGGCGTTGGAGAAGATGACCGTTGAGTGCATTTAATGCTTTGCGTGTTCCGTACAGCATCGCATTTAATGTTGTACGCTTTTGTCAACTACCTCGAGCCTTGTTCACGCTGTGTCTACTGACGTAGCCTTTAGTAGCTTTTAACGTTCCTTTTGTCAGTCAGCGTAGCTTGCCACTTGTACTTTCTTCTGATCTGATGTTTGTGAATACAACGTTTGAATATCATCAGAGTCAAACAGCTTGGTGCATAGCATCTTCTGATCTTCTGACCTTGAAGTGCTTCTGAGCGTGATACCATCAGAACTTCAGTGCTTCTGTTCTCTTGTTCTTCTGATGCTTCCATAGACCCATGTTCTGATTCTGCTTCGACCATCTTCTGATGTCTTGCCAGACCATGTTCTGATGTTGCATGCTGAACCCTTTGAGACAAAGCTTCTGAGCGCTGAATTATGCGTACTCTTTATATATTTCCTGAAAGGGAAATTGCATTGGATTAGAGTACCATATTATCTTAAGCAAAATTCATATTATTGTTATCATCAAAACTAAGATAATTGATCAGAACAAATCTTGTTCTAACAATAAGGTCCATACAATTTAATCCATTTGTTTTGATATTTTCGTTAATTTATTTAGTATTTAAATGAATAAAATCCATATAAATAAGAAATAAAATCATGGAAGGGTGGGGATGAATATATAGGCCCTTATATGTGTCATGGATGAGTTTGAAATGAAAATCTTAGGCCTATTAGTTCAAAAACAAAGTTTTGGGCAATTAGGGTTTTATGCATATCTTGAAAATCGCCTAACTTCAACCATGTGCATCTCTCTCAATTTTAATCATATGAATGCATTCTAGGACTTTTTTGAAAGCTCAAAGAATCCTCTAAATGACCTTTTTGGTTTCATCTCAATTGAAACTTCCATGCTCAAGTTATAAGCTTTTGAAAAAGATGACTTCTGACTGACTTTCAAAAGGACCTGTAATGTTTTTGTCCATATCTCCCAAATGGTGGATTTCTTGATCTTGGGCCCAACATCAAAGTTGTAGAGGATGAAATTTCCTTGAGGATAGGCTTTGATTGGGAAATTTTTGATGCTCCATGTGAAAGTTATGACCAGTCAAAGTTGAGTTGACTTTCTCCTTAAAAAACCCTAATTTGAACCTTTTGAATTTGTTCATTTCTGAGTTTTTATTAATGGATCATGATCAACCTTTGATCAAATGATGGATACAACTTCACATACTTGATGTTGACCAAAAATCTTGAAGTTTGACTATATTTTGACTATAGTTGACTTTTAGGTTAACATAGTCGATTATTGGTCGTCTGAGCCATTGAGTGAGCAATCCTTGGAATAGAAGCTTGACTTTTGACATGGAGATACCTTGAGACATATGAGACACTTAGAGATCCATTTGAGGCCTCAGAGACTCAAACTCCTTTGATAGAATGCTAACCCTAATTTTGAATAGGAGAGGGTGACTTTGAGAAAACCTTTGAACCTTGATTTATTGAAGATGAAGTGAGGAGGGCAAATTTTAGGGTATGACACAAGAGAATGGAGAATTCAGAGAAGAGGTTACTACTCTCAAAGATGCTGTTGAAAGGCTCAATAGTATGGTAGAAGCCCTGGTGGTTGCACAGAATCGACCAACACCAGAAGAACCACAAAGGACTGTGGTTTCCGAGATTGTTTCTACTCCTATTCCTCAGTATACCATGCCGCCCTACCGACCTTGGGGCATGCCGTATAACTTTATTCTAGACGGATACATACCCCCAGTTTCTAAAGTTCCAAGAGTTACAATGGAGATGCATCCACCGGAGGGTTACAGACCTCTGGAAATTGAAGTTCCAAGAGCAACGACAATGGGTTACGCACAACAGAATGCTGAGATACCAAGATTTGCCGTCATGGCTTCTCCATAGCCGATTATCCATACTTTTCCTCCACCGGGCGGACAAGTATATCATCACGCTCCCAATGAAGATGCTGGTGTGTATGAAAGATTGGACGAGTTCCAGGAACAGTTCCTGCAAATGCAGAAGGAACTCAAGACTCTCCGAGGACAAGATCTATTTGGAAAGAACGCTGCAGACCTCTGTCTGGTTCAAAATGTTAAGATTCCTCACAAATTCAAAGTACTAGATTTTGAGAAGTACAAAGGGAATTCATGCCCACAAAGTCACCTCGTGATGTACGCTCGAAGGATGTCAACTCAGACTGATAATCAACAATTGCTCATTCATTACTTTCAAGACAGCCTGACTGGTGCTGCACTCAAATGGTACATGAACTTGGATAGTTCAGAGATTCGTACTTTTCGAGACCTCGGAGAGGCCTTCGTCAAACAGTATAAGTACAATCTGGATATGGCTCCCGACAGAGATTAACTCAGGGCCATGACTCAAAAGGATAAAGAGAGTTTCAAGGAATACGCTCAGAGATGGCGTGAAGTTGCTGCTCAAATTTTTCCTCCACTTGAAGAGAAAGAAATGACGAAAATCTATCTCAAGACTTTGAGTCCATTTTACTACAGACGAATGGTTGCCAGTGCACCTAGTGACTTTAATGAGATGGTAAACATGGGTGTACGTTTGGAAGAAGCAGTTCGAGAAGGACGCTTGAACAAAGAACCAGAATCTTCTATTGGTCCTAGGAAGTATGGAAGTTCTTTCCAGAAGAAAAAGGATCAAGATGTCAGAAATGTCTTGCACAAAGCAAAGAAGAAGTTTCCACCTCAAGTTGCTACAATAACTCTGGTTGTTAACTCAGCGCCAGCTTATCAACCTCAGGTTTCGCAACAACCATTTCAACAAAGGTCGCAGCAACCTCAGCAGCAGGTTCGACCTCCAAATTTCAACATCAATCGGGTAGCGAGGTATTTTACCTTTGACCCCGTACCAATGCCGTATGCGGAATTGTTTCCAACACTACTGGCAAAAGGACTCATTCAGACAAGGAGTCCTCCAAATCCTGCGAACAGTTCTTCACCATGGTTTAAGGCTGACCAGTCTTGTCCCTATCATCAGGGGGCGCTAGGTCACAACATTGAGAACTGTCTCCCTTTCAAGACAGACGTTCAAAGATTAGTGAAGAGCGGAATGCTATCCTTCAAAGATACTAATCCTAACGTCAAGGCAAATCCTTTGCCGCGGCATAAAGAAGCTTCAGTAAATATGATAGATCAGCACCCAAATGTCATTCAAATCTACGACATTCGTCAGATAGGGGAAAATCTCGTCAAAATGCACGCTAGACAAGCTGGGTACGACCATGTGCTACCTCACAACTACTTCACATGTGAAATTTATCCAAAGAATAATCAAGGATGTGCTGTAGTTCAAGCTGCATTTCAAGAACAAATGGACTTAGGATGGATTCAACACATCCGAGTCAAAACTGAGTACGACATCAACATGGTTCAAGGATGTCCAGTAGAATACAAGATTTACAAAGTTGAAGATCTCGAAGGATCGGTAGTCAGGTTCCATAAGACTTTAAATGGACTTGCCTACTTTGGAACGAATTTCCATCCTTACAGTAGATGCAGAATTTGTCGAAGAAATTCACGAGGATGTTTGCGTGTTCGCAACGACATTCAGAAACTAATGGATGAAAATACCATTACAGTTCTTGCCAACAGAGAAGATGACGAAGTCTTTACCGTATCTCCTCAAATTAATAAAGTTGAACCAATGCAAGTCAAGTATGGCAGCTGGAAGACATAAATTGCTCCGTTAGTCATTTACTTACCAGGTCCTATACCGTATGAGTCCAGCAAGGCTATACCATACAAGTACAACGTTACGTTCATTGAAAATGGTAAGGAAATACCATTACCGTCTGTTGTCAACATTGCTGATGTTAGTCGAGTCACTAGAAGTGGACGAGTCTTCAACTGAACGACAGAAAATATGGAAAAGCTTTCTGAAGAAGTACCAAATAGGCAAGACAATCATCCGACCAATGTTGTTCAAGCGAAAGAAAATGATGAGATCTTGAAATTAATCCAGAGGAGTGAATACAACATTGTAGACCAGCTGCTACATACTCCGTCTAGGATATCTGTTCTCTCCCTACTATTGAGTTCTGAAGCTCAAAGGAAAGTTCTACAGAAAGTTTTGGAACAAGCTTTCGTAGAACCAAGTGTTACTGTAGGACAATTCAACAGTATCATTACCAACATCTCCGCAGGAACTAACCTGAGTTTCTGTGACGAATATCTTCCTGAAGAAGGAGTGGACCATAATCTTCCACTTCACATCTCAGTTGGCTGCATGGGTGATGTACTCACAGGAGTCCTAATAGACAATGGATCCTCTCTCAACGTCATGCCGAAATCAACTTTGTCAAGATTATCCTTCAAAGATTACCCGCTAAGGGACAGTCATGTCATCGTCAAAGCATTTGATGGATCAAGGAAGTCAGTTTTTGGAGAAGTTGATCTTCCCATAACTATTGGACCTCAGACGTTCAAAATCACTTTCCAAGTTATGGATATCCCGACACAATATAGTTGTTTGCTAGGTCGCCCATGGATTCATGAAGCTGGGGCAATTACTTCCACACTTCATCAGAAACTGAAATTCATAAGAGATGACAAATTGGTAACCGTATGTGGAGAACGAGCTTTGATCGTCAGTAACCTGTCATCATTCTCCGACATAGAACCAAAAGAAGTCACTGGAACTAAGTTCCAAGCACTTTCCTTGGATAAGGAAAAAGGAAAGGAGAAAGCAGCATCTATTTCTTCCTACAAGGATGCAATCCAAGTTGTAAAGGATGGCACTACCAGTGGTTGGGGGCATATTGAGATTCCTACCAACAACAAGAACAGAACAGGAGTTGGATTCTTTCCAACATCATCAAAGGCTATTCCAGGAATTGAGGTAGTTCTTCCAATTCAAGAAACTTTCCACAGTGGAGGTTTTCTTCAACCTGTTCAACAAACAGTCAATACCATCGGTACGGAAAACACCGATGAAGAGGAATGGCTATCCTATCTCCACAAAGCAGGATACATATCCCTATCAGAGTCTGATTCACCTTGCTGTTATCCAACTAAAGGATCTGAAAGTAAGACTCAACCAAGCAGTGATGAAGTTACTAACAACTTCACCACCAGAAGTCATGGTTCATCAGAAGAAGTTCCTCCTATCCCCGAAGAGACCTGGGACACATTTGGAGAACCAAGCGGAAAATTCGACTACATGGTGAAATACTCCATTCCTGAAAGTTCAAAAATCTCTCTTGAAGACATTGTTCCGACTGGATGGAACATTGATTACGAGTACCTTACTCATCCAAAAGAGATATATAACTCTTGCTATTCATCATCAGCGTCTGATGAAGTCATCATTGAGGATTATATCCCCAAGTCACCCACAGAGGCTACGGATTTAGAGTTCACATACCTAGTCAATGCCATCTTGGGAGAAGAGCAAGATCAAAATTCAGAAGATTGGAAGTTTCCTCAAAAGAAAGTCTGACATACTCCACTTGGAAATGGCTATGCTCACACAGCTCAGTCCGCTGAAGTAGAAGAAGATCGCCTGAGTGTTGCAAAGATAGTGGTTGGTAAATCAAGACCTACCACAGGCCAGCTTAAGCCTAAGGTTCCAGATTACCTAGTGCACAATGGGGTTCGCCACTATTGGACAGCTGTTGAAGTTTCAACTGTTGTTCGCACTCCTAAGTAAGAACTTTCACTGTTATTTTTCCCTCTCACCATAGCCCAGGGTGAAGAGATGTTTCATAGGGCTTTGCATTTTATTATTTCTTAGGAAAATGTCCCTCTTTGCTTTGCCCAAAGCAATAGAGTTTTGTTTTATAGGGTCTTTTGTTTCAAGAAATGACTGTCGATAAATAAAAATGTCATTTTGTTCCTTCGTTAGTTTTTCCCTTTTCTTTTTTCGGACATTGGTAATCCTAAAAAACACCCCTAAAAAAAACATCAAAACATTCCATTAACTGCATATACCGAGTCTTCCCTCATTGTCTAAATAAAAATCATCACACATATGCAGATTAATCATAAAATACACCGTTGAAACGTGCGATTGTATGACTTCTCCAAGCTTTGGGTTTCCTGTATTCGAGGCAAAGGAAGAAGAAGACGAAGAAATATCAAAGGAAATTTCACGGTTACTTTAACAAAGGGAAGAGGCCATTCAGCCATACAATGAGCCTCTAGAGATCATTAACCTTGGTTCCGATGGAAACAAAAAGGAGGTTAAGATTGGAGCTTCGCTCAGTTCAGAAATCAGAAAGAGTTTGATACAACTGCTCAAAGAATTCTCAGATGTCTTCGCTTGGTCCTATCAGGATATGCCAGGGTTGGATACCAGTATAGTGGAGCATCACTTGCCATTGAAACCAGAATGTCCCCCGGTCAAGCAAAAATTGAGAAGAACTCATCCGGAGATGACCATGAAAATCAAAGAGGAAGTTCAAAAGAATATCAACGCCGGTTTCCTCGTCACTTCAGAATACCCTCAGTGGTTAGCTAACATTGTTCCCGTTCCTAAGAAAGACGGAAAAGTCCGCATGTGCGTCGACTATAGAGATTTGAACAAAGCTAGCCCTAAGGATGATTTTCCTTTACCACATATTGACATGTTGGTTGACAGTACAGCGAAATACAAAGTTTTCTCATTCCTGGACGGATTTTCGGGATTCAACCAAATCAAAATGGCACCTGAAGACATGGAGAAAACAACTTTCATCACCCCCTAGGGCACGTTCTGCTACCGCGTTATGCCTTTCGGACTAAAGAACGCAGGGGCAACATATCAAAGAGCCATGACTACACTTTTCCACGACATGATGCATAAGGAAGTGGAAGTCTATGTGGATGACATGATTGCCAAATCAGAAAATGAAGAAGATCATATACAGAATCTGAGAAAGTTGTTTCAACGCTTACGGAAGTTTCAGCTTCGCCTGAACCCCAATAAGTGTACCTTTGGTGTCTACTCAGGGAAACTCCTTGGTTTCATCGTCAGCAAACGAGGAATTGAAGTAGATCCAGACAAAGTCAAGGCAATTCAAGAAATGCCTTCACCCAGAATCGAGAAACAAGTTAGAGGATTTCTTGGACGTCTGAATTACATCTCGAGATTCATATATCTCATGACAGCAACTTGTGCTCCAATTTTCAAACTTCTACGGAAAAATCAGAGTTGCGTCTGGACAGACGACTGTCAGAAAGCGTTCGACAGCATTAAGGAATATCTGCTCGAACCACCCATCTTGTCTCCTCCAGTGGAAGGAAGACCTTTGATAATATACTTAACCGTCTTAGAAGATTCCATGGGTTGTGTCCTTGGGCAGCAAGACGGGACAAAGAGAAAAGAGCATGCCATCTACTACCTGAGCAAGAGATTCACTGACTCTGAATCCCGCTACTCCATGCTTGAAAAAACCTGTTGTGCTTTGGCCTGGGCTGCCAAACGTCTCCGCCAGTACATGATTCGACATACTACTTGGTTGATCTCCCATATGGATCCAATCAAGTACATATTTGATAAGCCTGCCTTAACTGGGAGAATTACCCGTTGGCAGATGTTGTTATCAGAATACGACATTGAGTATCACGCACAGAAAGCCATGAAAGGAAGCATCCTAGCTGAACACCTGGTTCACCATCCACTCAATGGTCATGAATAAACCATTTTTGAATTTCCGGACGAGGACGTCATGTACCTCAAGATGAAAGATTACGATGAGCCACTACCAGATGAAGGACCTGAGATAGGATCCCAATGGGGCTTAATCTTTGACGGAGCTGTCAATGCTTATGGACGAGGAATCGGGGCAATCATTGTTACCCCTCCAGGTACCCATATACCATTTACCTCCAGATTAACTTTCAAATGCACAAACAATGAGGCCGAATATGAAGCTTGCATCATGGGTCTCGAAGAAGCCGTGGATCTAAGAATCAAACACTTGGATGTATACGGAGATTCTGCTTTGGTCATCAATCAAATCAAAGGAGAATGGGAAACACGTGATCGGTCACCATTTCTACCTAATTTCCGTCATGTATTCGGTCTAAATCTGTCGATTCGGTGACACTTCCATGCACGGCCCGTGTCAGATGAATGACACTTCTCCATACAAAAATCCAGGGGGACAACACGGCCGCCCGTGTGGCTGAGCACGGCCCGTGTTAGGACTGCTGGGAGCAAAAATAAAAAATCATATAAGAGCAGCACGGCCAGTGCTTCCAAGCACGGCCTGTGTTGCTGAGAGCGTGAAAACTTCCAATTTTAGGGCTTTTTCATTAAATCTCCACTTTGGGGGAACTTTAGACATTCCACTTGGCTGAGATTTGTACCTAGACTATTTACTTGAGTTTGAGAGAATTATTTTGGGACTTTTGCATCATACGATAGAAAATCACGGAGGAGAGAAGATAACTTCATCAAGAGTTTTGGAGACGGAGGGATTCAAGGGTTTCCACCATTGAAGATCAAAGTTACCATTATTTTTGAGTAATGTCTACATTCTTTATTATGTCTTTCTTGTATATTATGAGAGGCTAAACCCCCAATGTTAGGGGGTGGTCCTGATTTGGTTTATGTAATGACTCTGAATTCTTGATTTCATCAATACATTGGTTTATGTTATTCAGTTAAATTATGCAATGTTCTTAATGTTTTCTTTATCAGTCAAATAAGGATTAATCTACGACTAACAATACAGGACTGTAGTTGTTAGGGTTTATGCATAATTTGATTATAGTAGATATCACCTAGGACTAGGGATACCCTATAATTGCCACATAATCTTGATTATATAAAAGCTTGGTTTCAATTTAAGTTCCTAAGGACTTAGGATTTAGGTTGGAGGACCAAAGGTTTTTTCACTAAGGGCTTAGGAGAAAACACCCTAAAGATGTGGTAACTGAATGTTATGAACTTGTTGAAGAGATCTTAATTCTGAGTGTTACATGCCAAATCAACCATTCACCCTAGCATCTCATATATTTGATAACAAAAATCAATTTATTTTCTCATTATTTTTTCTTTGCAAGGATTTAATCCACCAAAACCAAAACATTAGTTTTTGTTCAATTGAATCATACTTTAAGAATCTGTATTTCCTACGCAGTCCTTGAGATCGACATTCGGGGAATTTTCCCTATTATTACTACAAAGGCAAAAATAGTACACTTGCTATTTTTCCGATCAAGTTTTTGGCGCCCTTGTCGGGGACTGCTAAAATACAGATTTTTAACTTAAGTTTAATTGAGACTTTGTTGCTCTGCAACTAAAATTTTATTTTCTGCACTTTTTTTTTCTAATTCTAATAATTGTCTAATCTATGTATGCGAGGTAAGACCTCAGCTGAATTTCTTTTTGACGCAGAAATTGAAAGAACTTTGCACGCAAGGCGTAGACAAGCTCGGTCGGCTAAGCTAGAATCTGAAGAAGAAATTGTTACAGTTCATTCAGATTCAAGTTCTGAAAGTGAAGAAGAAGTCATGGGTGAAAATCCTTCTCCTCCTGAGAGGCTCCTTGGTGACTACGGTGTTGCAAACACACCGGGGGGAAGACAAACAATTGTCAACCAACCGGTAAATGCAGCCAACTTTCAACTGCACCCGAGCACCATTAATCAGCATGAAAGGAAACCTTTCACCGAAAAGGTTAACGAAGACGCAAACAAGCATCTGCAGAGATTTTTGACCATGAGCACCACTCTAAAAATTGACAGTCACACGGAAGAAGCAAAGAGGCTTAGGATGTTTCCTTTCACTCTAGCGAAAGAGGCAGAAGAGTGGTTCTATTCTTTACCAGCGGGTAGTATCACATCATGGGAAGAGATGGAAAAGGCTTTTCTGAATGAATATTTTCCAGCGTCAGTCTTTCTACGAAAAAGGTATGAAATTCTGAACTTCAAGCAAAAGGAGGGTGAGTCTTTGGGCGATGCGTATAAAAGGTTCAAGAGAACTCTGGTGGCATGTCCAACACACAATATGGACAAAACTGAACAGATGCAAATGTTTGTTATCGGGCTCAGAATCAAGACAAAGCAGTTGATCGATACAGCAGCTGGAGGCTCAACAAATTTCACAACAGCCTCTGGTATCATCAAGATCATTGAAGCAATAGCTGCAAATGAGCATTTGGAGTTGTATGACAGGTATACGAGCAAACCTGAAGGAGTCATTGATCTGAAGCTAGACACCAACAAAATTCGGGTTGAAGATGCTATAGCTGCAGAGGTAGAAAAGAGATTAAAGGCTATGAATATAGGTACTCAACAGGTTGCTCAAGTCCAACAAGCTCGACCGGTAATCTGTAAAATTTGTAATGGCCCTCACCAAACTGTGTGTTCTGTTGCTACTCCCAAGCAAATTGAAGAAATCAAATTCTTGAGGCAAAACAACCCGTATTCTAACACCTATAATCTAGGGTGGAAGAATCATCCCAACTTCGTGTGGAAAGATCAACAACAAAATCCTCAGAAGGCGGAGTGGGAAGTAGCTATTGAGAAATTAGTTGGACAATGCTCTCTGTTTCAAGAAGAGACAAGAAATAACCATAGGAACACCACAACTTCAATAAAAAATCTGGAAAGTCAAGTGGGGCAAATAGCACAACATCTCACTCTACAGGCACAAGGTACCTTTCCGAGCTCAACTGTGAAAAATCCGAAAGACCAAGAGAAGATTAATGCTGTTACTACAAGAAGTAAGAAAGTGGCAGAATCGGAAACAGAAAAAGAGGAAATAGATGACCCCATGGTAATAGAGGTGGATTTGGAAATAAGAGAAAATCCAAAAGAGCCAGAGGTTGTGGTAGCGCCGGGTAAACCATTTGAAGAAAAAAATAAGAAAGTTGTTGAACCGATGATCAAACTACCTTTCCCTTCCAAAGTGACAAAGAAGGATTCAAAAGAGAAAGACTTTGAGAAGTTTACTGCCTTGTTCAAAAAGTTAGAGGTAAATCTACCCTTCTTCGAAGCACTTGAGTACATGCCCTTGTATAAAAAGTTTATGAAGGAGGTAATAGCGAAAAAGAGATTAGTGGAAGGAGAACAAAAAATTGCAACTGAGAAGTGTGGTATAGTCTCGTCAGTAAGGAAGATCCCAACCAAGAGGAAAGACCCTGGAGCTGTGGCAATACCATGCACTATCAAGAATAGAATGTTCAAAAAGGTACTCATTGATTCTGGTTCCAGTGTGAGTTTAATGCCACTATCTATTTTCAAAAAGCTTGAATTGGGAGAGGTTAAGGAAAGTAAGAAAAAGTTAAGGTTCGCTGATCACACCATTAAGAAATCATATGGGGTAGCTGAAGATGTACTAGTTGAGGTTGATAAGTTTGTATTCCCTGTTGACTTCCACATCATGGACATTCCAGAAGATGAAGAAACTCATATCCTTCTTGGGAGACCCTTTTTGTTGACAAGTCGCTGCAACTTTGTCATTGAAAAA
The DNA here is from genome assembly GCF_029867415.1 of Vicia villosa. Lineage (NCBI taxonomy): Eukaryota > Viridiplantae > Streptophyta > Magnoliopsida > Fabales > Fabaceae > Vicia > Vicia villosa. Next base: position 118,023,470 of record NC_081183.1, on the reverse strand, counting down.
GGGACATTAACGCTGAAATCATTTGATGAAGAAGTAACCTTGAAGATGTTAGGAGTTAAGAAACATAAGACAGGTGTAAATGATCAAACTTCTGTTGATATGGCGGAAAGTGAGGAAAAAGACAAAAGGCCTGAACAACTCCAAGAAAAAGTTTCAAGCATAGCCTCTCGGGTGGAACCAACTTATGTGGCTATCAAAAGTCCCAAGAAGGCTAAGGAAGTCAAGAACAATGCGGGAAGTGAGTTGAAGAGAAAAGTGGTCCATGCTTTTCATCTTCATGAGTTCTTGGTTGAGAAGGTAACAAGCAACAAGGTTTGGAAAAGGAAATACCCTCTGTAACATCCCGAAAATTCTTATTTAATTAATTTAATCAAGTTTTAAATTAATTATGGGAAATTAACATTTTGTTGAATTATGTGGAAAAATAATAAAATGTTAAGTTATTGAGCAATGCCGTGGAATTAGTAAAGTGGGGGGGTGTAATTGTGTAAGAGCCCATTTCTAATTTTAAGTTTTTCATAAAATAAAGGAAAACAAGAGGAGAAGGAAAAATTAGAACGTGAAAACCAGAAGCTGTGAGAAGAGGAGCTGAAGAACGTGAAGGAGAACCAAAGAGGAAGAGGAACCAATTCAAGAATTTGGCTAAGGTATGGGGGGACTTGTCTAATTATCATCTATTATCGGGTTAGGGGTTGATAATACTGAATAGATGTGGAATTCGGTTCGATTGAGTCATGGGATAGGTTTAGGGATTGAGTCAATTGTGTGATGTTTGACCTCTATGTTTGAATCTATGATGTTTGCGTTGTTATGGTCTCAATTGATGTGTAATTGGTGTATTTTGAGATGTATTTTGTGTGGTTTGTGCATTCTAATTCCCTAGGTTCGTACTGGTATGAATTGGGTGTGTTTGGAATGTGTAGAATGCTGTTTTCTGCAGGTTGGGGTTTCTGAAATCGTCGGTTCGCGCCGCGTACATAGTGTTGGCGCCGCGAACAAGTGGGCAGAGTGCCAGGAAGTTGTGATACGCTCAGGTCGCGCCGCGTACCTGTGTTCGCGCCGCGAAGGCGTATTGTTTCCTCAATTCGCACCGCGTGGGGATGTTTGCGCCGCGAACAGTTTGACAGGGAGCCAAGGAATTCTTGGGACGCTCAGTTCGCGCCGCGAACTGATGATGGCGCCGCGTGCTGTTGGTTTTGAGATATTTTTGAAAAGTTCAAAGATACATAAATTTTTAACTGTTGGTCCGTTTGATGTGCCGTTTCGAGCTAAACGAACCTTATAGGATAACCTATATGATGATGATTGAATGGTTTTAAAATGATGAAAGTACATGTATGCTATTCTTATTGAATATGATGATTGGTGCAAATATGTGTATGTTTTGTATATGATGATGATGGAATTGTGATTGAATGATGTTAAATATATATGAACATACTTGAATGATGATGATGATGTTGATGATTGGTGATGATGGTGGTATAAGTATGTTATATATGTTGCATTCATTCATGTTCATTGATGATACTGTATCCATAAGGGTGTGTTGGATCAGTGAAGGGCATGATTCCCATTGTGTGGAATCTGTGTTGGCGGGGCCGTATCTTGGACGATGTTGGATCGGTCATGGGTTATTCCCATTTGATGATGTTGGTACCACATGCATAGTGTTAGTTCATACATATGCATACTTTATAACATGATTGGATGTATTCCAGTGTTGTAAATGCTGATGATGTGTTGATTGTTGTTTGATTGTTTTGAATGTCTATTTATGAAACAATTGGGTGAACGATACAACTGTGATGTGTTATTGCTTTATAACCTTATAACATTTGTTAATTATGATGAGACTCACCCTTACATGTTGTCATTTTCAGATTGAGGATAGCGGCTGTTCGACTCGGTGAGGATTAGCTCATGAGTCAGGGTCTTAGTTAGCGTCAGGTGTCATGCTCTGATAGTTGTAACACTGGGGACGCGATTGTTTAGAGTTTATGATTATGACTCTAGTTATGTTTTGATGTTTTGAAGGATAAGTTTTAAAGATGTTAAACTTAGTCCGTTTTTGATAAATTTCCGCTGTGTGAACATGAAACGTTTTAAATTATGATGATTACCTCAGTGAATGCATGACACGACTGACTGATGTTTATTTATTATGAATTGTGGCACCCTTATTTCATGTACTCTGAATAATTGTTTTAAAATTGCCGCGGGGTTAGTAAGGGGTGTTACAATAGTGGTATCAGAGCATAGTCGGTCGTTATGTCCATATTCTTAGTGTTAGTTGTTTTCCTGTGTATGCGACTAGTAAGAGTTAACTGTCGATACTTCTGTTCTGATTAATTGGGTGTGATTTAAGCAGAACAATGGCTGGAAGAGGAGGAAGAAATGACGATGCTATCGCTGAGGCTCTGGGCATGATTGCTGGTGTGCTGGGAGGAAATGCCAATGGAGCTGCAATTGGTGCTGACAGGCAGCTGAACAGTTTTCAGAGGAACAATCCTCCATTGTTCAAGGGTACGCATGATCCTGAAGGTGCTCAGAAGTGGCTTAAGGAGATCGAGAGAATCTTTAGAGTCATCGATTGTGCTGAGGATCTGAAGGTGAGGTATGGTACTCACATGCTGTCTGAAGAAGCTGACGACTGGTGGATGACTACCAGGACTGAACTGGAAGCTGATGGTGTGGCTATTTCTTGGGCTGTGTTCAAGAGAGAATTTTTGAGAAGGTACTTTCCTGAAGACGTAAGAGGTCGGAAGGAAATTGAATTTCTGGAACTAGTCCAAGGTAGCATGACAGTACCAGAGTATGCTTCGAAGTTCGTTGAGTTGGCGAAGTACTACGTTCACTACAACAACGATGAAGCTAGTGAATTCTCGAAGTGCGTCAAGTTCGAGAACAGTCTCCGTGATGAGATTAAGCAGGGTATCAGATATCAGAGAATCCGGAGATTTGTAGACTTGGTAGACTGTAGTAGGATCTTCGAGGAAGATAATCTCAAGCTGAAGTCATCTCACTCTCGCGAGTTAGTTGACAGGAAAGGGAAGAAGCCTATGGATAAGGGTAAGCCATATGGTAGAGGTAATCCAAAGACTGGTGGTTGGAAGAAGCCTAGTGGGGGAGACTCCAGTGATTTTGTCAGGTGTTATAACTGTGGTGAGGTCGGGCACCGTAGGAATGAGTGCAAGCTGAATCAGAAGATGTGCTTCAAGTGTGAAGAAGTGGGTCATGTTGCCGCTGATTGTAAGAAGAAGATTGTGACTTGTTACAATTGTGGTGAAGAGGGTCACATTAGCCCACAGTGTCCTAAACCGAAGAAGAACCAAGCTAGAGGGAAGGTCTTTGCTTTGTCTGGATCAGAAACCACTCCGGAGGATAGATTAATTAAAGGTACGTGTTTTATTCATGGCACACCTTTAGTTGCGATTATTGATACTGGGGCAACTCATTCTTTTATTTCTTTGGATTGTGCTAAGAGGTTGAATTTGGAAATATCTGAAATAAATGGAAGTATGGTTATTGATACTCCAGCGTCGGGGTCAGTAACTACTTCGTCTGCATTCTTGAATTGTCCGGTTGATATTTTTGGTAGGGAATTCGGGATGGACTTAGTGTGCCTTCCGTTGAAACAACTCGATGTGATCCTGGGGATGAACTGGTTAGAATTTAACCGTGTTCACATCAACTGTTTTTCGAAGACAGTGATCTTTCCTGAAGAAATTCATTCTGATGATCTGGAGATGACGGCTAGACAAGTTGATGAAGCTATCAAGGATGGTGCAACAGTGTTTATGTTATTTGCATTGACAAATTCGAAGGAAAGAGTAGTAGGCAGCGAACTACCAGTGGTGTGTGAATTCCCAGAAGTTTTTCCAGAAGATGTGAATGAATTACCACCGGAAAGAGAAGTGGAGTTTTCTATTGATTTAATTCCGGGAACTAGCCCAGTGTCAATGGCACCGTATCATATGTCACCGTCTGAGTTGACTGAACTGAAGAAGCAGTTGGAAGAACTACTTGAGAAGAAGTTCATTCGTCCTAGTGTTTCTCCGTGGGGTGCACCTGTGTTACTAGTGAAGAAGAAAGAGGGTTCGATGAGGCTGTGTGTAGATTACAGACAATTGAACAAGGTTACTATCAAGAATCGGTATCCTTTGCCGAGGATTGATGATTTGATGGATCAGTTGGTCGGAGCGCGTGTGTTTAGCAAAATTGATCTGAGGTCTGGGTATCATCAGATACGTGTGAAAGATGACGATATTCAGAAGACCGCTTTCAGAACAAGGTATGGACATTATGAGTATTCGGTAATGCCGTTTGGAGTTACTAACGCACCTGGTGTATTTATGGAGTATATGAATAGGATATTTCATCCTTATCTCGATAAGTTCGTAGTGGTGTTTATAGATGATATCCTAATATATTCTAAGAGTGAGGAAGAACATGCAGGACATCTCAGAATTGTGTTGGAGTTGTTAAAAGAGAAGCAACTTTTTGCCAAATTATCGAAGTGTGAGTTTTGGTTAGAAGAGGTCAGTTTTCTTGGACATGTAATTTCTAAGAATGGTATTGCTGTCGATCCTACTAAGGTAGAGGTTGTATCTCAGTGGGAAGCGCCGAAGTCAGTGTCAGAGATTCGTAGTTTTCTTGGTCTTGCAGGTTATTACAGGAAGTTCATTGAAGGATTTTCAAAGTTAGCATTGCCGTTAACTAAATTAACCAGAAAGGGTCAGGCTTTTATTTGGGATGTAAAATGCGAGGAAGGATTCCAAGAGCTGAAGAAGAGGTTGACTAGTGCTCCTATTTTGATTTTGCCGAATCCGACAGAATCATTTGTGGTTTATTGTGATGCTTCATTGATGGGTTTAGGTGGTGTACTGATGCAGAACCAACAAGTGGTCGCGTACGCATCGAGACAACTCAAAGTGCATGAAAGGAATTATCCGACGCATGATTTGGAGTTGGCAGCGGTGGTTTTTGTCCTGAAGTTGTGGCGACATTATTTGTATGGGTCGAGATTTGAAGTGTTCAGTGATCATAAGAGTCTGAAATATCTCTTTGACCAGAAAGAACTGAATATGAGGCAGAGAAGGTGGTTGGAATTCCTTAAAGACTATGATTTTAGTTTGAATTACCATCCGGGTAAGGCAAACGTAGTTGCTGTTGCTTTAAGTAGGAAGACTTTGCATATGTCTAAGTTAATGGTGAAGGAATTGGATTTGATTAAACAATTCAGAGACTTGAGTTTGGTATGTGAAGGTACTCCTACTAGTGTTAAGTTGGGAATGCTGAAGCTGACCAATGGTATTCTTGAGGAGATCAGAGAGGGCCAGAAGGCTGATGTCGAATTAGTCGACAAGTTGACTTTGATCAACCAAGGCAAGAGTGGTGAATTCAGAGTTGACGAGAATGGTATACTGAGGTTTGGAGACAGAGTTTGCGTTCCTGATGTTGCTGAACTCCGAAGAAATATTTTAGAAGAAGGACACCGTAGTGGATTAAGTATTCATCCTGGTGCTACCAAGATGTATCATGATTTGAGAAAGCTATTTTGGTGGCCTGGAATGAAGAAAGAAATTGCTGAGTTTGTGTATTCGTGATTGACTTGTCAGAAGTCAAAGGTTGAACATCAGAAGCCATCTGGATTTATGCAACCGATGTTTATTCCCGAGTGGAAATGGGATAGCATATCAATGGATTTTGTTTCGGGTTTGCCGAGAACTGTTAAGAATTGTGAAGCTATCTGGGTCGTGGTAGACAGATTGACAAAGTCTGCACATTTCATACCAGTAAGAATGGATTATCCGATGGAAAAGCTGGCTCAATTATATATTGAGAGGATAGTCAGTCTACATGGTATACCTTCGAGTATCGTGTCAGACAGAGATCCGAGATTTACGTCTAAGTTCTGGGAAGGTTTGCAGAAGGATTTGGGTACTAAGCTGAGACTGAGTTCTGTTTATCATCCGCAGACGGATGGACAGACTGAGAGGACGATTCAGTCGTTAGAAGATTTGTTACGCGCTTGTGTGTTAGAAAAAGGAGGTGCTTGGGATAGTTATCTGCCTTTGATTGAATTTACCTACAACAACAGTTTTCATTCGAGTATAGGTATGGCTCCGTTTGAGGAATTGTATGGTAGGAGATGTAGAACTCCATTGTGTTGGTACGAAGCTGGTGAGAGTGCTGTGATTGGACCAGAAATTGTACAACAGACTACGGAGAAGATTAAGATGATTCAAGAGAAGATGAAAGCTTCTCAGAGTCGTCAAAAGAGTTATTATGATAAGAGGAGAAAGACACTTGAGTTTCAAGAAGGAGATCATGTGTTTATGAAGGTTACTCCTATGACGGGTATTGGTCGAGCTTTGAAGTCAAAGAAGTTGACTCCGCGTTTTATTGGACCATTCCAAATTTTGGAAAGAGTGGGAGAAGTGGCATATCGTATTGCGTTACCGCCAATGCTTGCCAACTTGCATGATGTATTTCATGTGTCTCAATTGAGGAAATACATTTCGGATCCGTCCCACGTGATCCAAGTGGATGATGTGTGTAACGCCCGGAAAAATAAGTATATACTTGATTTGGACGTTTGTGACGTTTATTGGAATTTTACCGTTTTTGGAGTCGTTTCAGTCGGTATTAGTTCGGGATGGAGGACTAATATTTAATGGAAGGTTTTCATATTTTTGGTACTAGAAATATCATTAAGGTAATATTCCGCGTTTTGGGGCGTTTGAACGATATTTGAGCGTAGGGGCATTTTGGTCATTTCCGCGGGATAGATATTTTCTTTATAAGAAAGAAATATGGTGAGAAGGGAAAGGGATGGAAAGAAAAAGAAGAGAAAGAAAGAGAAGAGAGGAAGAAGAAGAGCAAAGGGGAAAAACAAGAGAAAGTGGAGGATTCTCAACCGAATCGATTGCCGATCGTCACAATAGCAAGGTAAGGGGGTGAATCTAATTTATCATGGATGTATGATTCTTATAGTCTTGTTCTTGTTCTTGTTCTTGTTTATTTCTATGTTTGACCAACAATGGTGGATTGTGAGTTTTGTGAGTTTAGAAGTTATAAACATGATTTTGTGGTGTGTATGTGTAGTATGATGATAGATACCTTCATTGATCATGCTTTCTTTTCCATTTCTATGTCTTGATTGAGTTTGGATAAAAGTTAGGTTTTGAGATAGATTGATGAATCAACCATGAAAAGTTTGATGTTAGGTTGTTTCTATGGTTTGTATGTGTTGTATTGGTGTTATAATGATGTTTTGGAGTGGTTTTGGTGAGTATGAGGGGCTTGGAACCGTTCTGGTTCGTTCTGGTTTTTTCTGGGTTTACGCAGGTCCGCTGAGCGGAGGTGGGTCCGCTGAGCGGAGGTTCTGTTGAAGAAAATTCTCTGTGAGGGTCCGCTGAGCGGAGCTGAAGCGAACAACAGCTTTTTCTGTTTTTCCAAAACTTTGAAACCTTATAACTTTTGATCCGTAGCTCCGTTTCGTACGCTGTTCGAAGTGTTAGGAAGCTAGTTGGATGTTCTATATGATAGTATAGGCTTGGTTAGCTTGTTATTAATTAGTTATGAGGTGTTGTTGATGAAAAACACATAATTGTTTATATACGCGATATGATTGGTAAATAATCCTAGTGCTTGGTGGTAATTGTTAATGATGTAGGATGTAGTAGTGGGTGGTTGATTTTCATAAATGGTTTTGTGAACTAGGGCATGATAAATCATGATGATGTGTTGTGTGAATGTTATCGTATTGGTACGAGGTATGTGATTAGTTGTCGATAACATGAGATCATGTTCATATGTGTTATGTATTAATGAATGTTCATTCTTGATATGTGACAATGTTTGGTTGTTTGTTATTAACATGATGTGTGGCCTTATGGCAAGTCATTGTTGTTATGAGAATGATGTATTATCATTGTTGAAATGTTGTTATTACAGCTTGTTGATGATGTATTGATGGAGTTGTGGGCCAATGGCCAATATTAATTGATGTGATGCAATTATGCGATCATTTATGCCGATGTGGCTAGTATGTTTTGACGGTGAATGTGTGCTGTGTGCTTATTAATGCCTGTGTGGTAATTATGGTGTGATATAATTGATAACGATGTTATTAATTGGTGATGTATCCTTTTGGATAGAATATAAACGGTGTAACGTGGGTATGTGACCGTGTTATATTGTTGATGATGTTGTTGTCGTGTAATAGAGTCATATATTTGCACAGCATAACATTTCATTACGTTAATGGCGGAATGCTATTAGCAGGTGGCCTGAATTGGCAATTATTACCAGTGGGGGCTTAATGCTCGGTAAAAAGGTGTATTTGCCCGAGTGGCAAGAGGTCATCAGTTGGGGATAAATGCTCGATGACATTTAGTCGTAGCTTACTGCTCGACAAAGGTGTATTTTCCTGAGGGAAAGAAGTCCCAGCATAATGCTCGGCAAAAGTGTATTTGTCATAATGACAAGGAGGAGTTTTACTCCGGATTTGGTACCACATGCATATGCATAGTCGAGTCTCATTCATCATTGTCTGTCTTTATAATTTATGTTATCATTCATGTGTCACATTACTTATATATTGATTGTGGTTGAATGAGTGGATTACTTTGTTGTATGATTCTTGATGATACTTATTGGCATTACTATAATTGTCATGCTTTCATTATGAATTATACTCTCACCCTTCTGCTTATTTGATGCTTGAGTGGCATCCTGCAGATTAGCCGCTTTGGGAGTCTTTTGGAAGACGTAGTTCTCCAGTTGGTCTTGTCGGTCGCTCTGATATGTAACACTAGGTAGTCGGGAGTCTGTTGTTATTTATTTGTATATGACTCTTTTGAACATGTATATGTGATAACGTGCCATTGTATATTGTAAACACTTTATTTTGGAAAACTCCTCTTTGAGAGTGAGAGCTATACATATATATATATATATATATATATATATATATATATATATATATATATATATATGTTCATATCTTCCGTGTGTTATGTATCATTTTATTGGCAGGTGTGTATGCTTTTGGCATCGGTTATGTCCGTTTGTTTTCTAGGTGTTTGTTTGGTTACTTAGTGTAACATCCTAATTGTGTTGTATGAAATTTTAATACTCTGATATTTTCTTGCCTAAATGCTTTGGGTAGTATTGGGGTGTTACATTAGTGGTATCAGAGCAGGTCGGTCTGTCCGGCCAGTGTTGTCTAATGTTGTTTAATTCCTCAGTACGTGATAAGTGTGTGGAGCACTTTCAGTACTTGTTGTGCCTCTAGTCGGTTGTATGCAGGAATGGTTTGAAGCTAAGTGGGGGAGAAGATATGCTTCTCGGATATGTTTCAGTTGCAAGATGTTAGTATGCTACTGAGGGCAGCAGTACTAGTGTTGTTGGAATTTCTTGTTTTCTGAAGTGAAGGCGACTTGGACTTAAGACTTCGGTTGTTAATGAAGTTGGAGTGTCTCGGAGTAGATTTTGGTTATTTCTAAGGAATGGAATTTAGAGAGTTGTGATGCTCTAACGCTACTGATGGACTATGAAGTTGTTGTTTGAGTAGCCTTGTGTGAAGTGTCGTTGTTGGATCAATGATTAAGGAAAGCATTGTGGTAGACTTTGTTGTAGGAGTTATTGACGTTGTTGGAAATGTTCTGAAACTCGAGTAAGAATTAGGAATATGAAGAGATGAGTAGGATCTCAGGTATTTTGTTTTGAGATATTGTTAGAAGTGTTTTGGTACGTAGCTACCGGACGTCGGTGTTAGCTGGTTCAGATAATCTTGAGAGATTTGTGAATTATGGAATCATAGTGCTTCTGTGCTATGAGCAAAAGTTGGAAAAGAATATTATTAATGTTAGTACTGATAGTTTATACTCTATTATGATTATCGTCTACCTATTGACAAATTGAGGACTTGATCACCCTTAATCTCTTGTTGATAGTAGACGGAATCGTATTGGATGTGATAGGCTTATCTGGCTAGTTTGATAATATTGGAAATGAATGAGTTGGTGCAAGGTGGTACGATGTTGTTTATGTTGTCGACGACTTTGGATATTCTTGAGAAAGAGCAATTGTGGGAATTGCGGATAGTTGTGCATTTGTATAAGTGTTTCTTGAAGGTTTAAGTGATTCATCGTCGAAAAGAGGAATTTTGTCGTGGAGTTCTATTTTGACGGATTTGGTTCCTAGAACTATTGTTGTGTCGAGGGTTCCGTATCGGATGCCATCTTTTGAGTTGAAAGAGTTGAGGAGTCAACTTAAGAATTTTCTTGAGAAGAAGTTTGTTTGTTCGAGTGCGTCGTCGTAGGGTACACGTGTTTTGTTGGTTAAGAAGGAAGGTTCTACGAGGCTTTGTGTCGATTTTAGACAATTGAGAAAAGTGACAATTAAGGAAAAGTATCCACTTTCGAGGATTGATATTTTGATGGATCAAGTTGGTTTGAGCTTGTTTGTTTTGCAAGTTTGATCTGAGGTATGGGTATCATCAGTGTGAAGATGGTCATGCTAAGTACTTGAGAATTGTTTTGTCCGTGTTGGGAAGAAGAAGTTGTTTGCTAAGTTTCCTTATGTGAGTTTTTGGTTGAGTGAAGTGAATGTTCAAGGGGTAAGTGGAGGTTTATGCTTTTATGCAAGTTAAGATTTTTGAAAGGATTTATCTGTCACAAGATTTAGAGTTGGCAGTTGTTATTTCTATTTGGGAAAATTGAAGGCACTAATTATTCGGATCGAGATTTGTGTGTGTAAGTGACTACAAGAGTTTGAAGTATTCATTTGATCAGGACGAGTTGAATATGAGAAACCATTGCATACGTCTATGTCGATGATTCGAGTATTGTGATTGTTGAAACAGTTGTGAGATTTGAGAAGGTCATTTTTAGTGGCAAGGTAATGAATAAGGATATGAAGGGATTTGTTTATTTGTGTTTGACTTGTCAGGAGTCGTCTGGTTTCATGTAACTGTTATCCATTCCTGAGTAGAAGTGGAATAGCATTTCTATGGATTTTGTTTCTGGTTTGCCGAGGACGTCGAGTAATTGTGAGGCGATTTGGGTCATTGTGGATATATTGACGAAATCTACTTACGTTATTTCGATAAGAATGGATTTAACCGATGGAAGTACTGGCGAGTGGTATGTTGATAAAATTGTTTGTTGGTTTGTTTGTTTGCATGGTGTTTCGTAAGGTAATGTTCAGATTGAGATCCGAGGTTTATTTCTGAAAAATTTTGAGAAGGTTCGCAAAGTACTTTGGGTACGAAGTTGCGTTTGAGTTTGGCGTATCATCCTCAAACGGATGGTCAGACTGAGAGGACGGTTTGGTCACTTAAGGATCTATGAGGGCTTGTGTTGTGAAACAAGGATGTGTTTGGATTAGCTTTTTGCCTTTGATTGGATAATACAAAGACTTTTGTCTGGTGTGCAAGCTGACACAACATATTAAGAGGTTGAGTATGTTAAGAGAGAACAATGAGTTTCTGGTGAATACTAGAAAAGAGCTGGAAGATGGTTATGAAATTGGTAAATCTGTTTGTTGTGGGAAATCAGAGTGCGCATCGGAAGCGTGAAATGACGCGGTTCGTATGTGTATGAATTGTTAGAGTTCAAATTATGGACAGTGGATGTGGTAGGAATTATAAGACCACCAGATGTTTTGGTTACATGTTTGACTGCTATGTCTTGGCATGGTTATTTGGATGTTGTGCGACCGGGTTGTTGTCTGTGTCTTGATTATTTCTTGTGTTTTGGTGTTAGTCGATGAGTGCATTGTATGGGCTGTGCATCTCGTTGTCGTTGTTGTGTTTTGGTTGTTTTGCTTTTAGCTAGAGTGGTTCGTTGTTTGGCGCTGATTGTGTCGTTGTTTTCGTGGCTTGATAGTTGGTTAGTCGGAGGCGAGAGCGTATCCAAGTTCGTTTGTGTTTGGGATATTTCCGAGGACGGAAATCTTCTAAGTGGGGGAGAGTTGTAACGCCCGGAAAAATAAGTATATACTTGATTTGGACGTTTGTGACGTTTATTGGAATTTTACCGTTTTTGGAGTCGTTTCAGTCGGTATTAGTTCGGGATGGCAGACTAATATTTAATTGAAGGTTTTCATATTTTTGGTACTAGAAATATCATTAAGGTAATATTCCGCGTTTTTGGGCGTTTGAACGATATTTGAGCGTAGGGGCATTTTGGTCATTTCCGCGGGATAGATATTTTCTTTATAAGAAAGAAATATTGTGAGAAGGGAAAGGGATGGAAAGAAAAAGAAGAGAAAGAAAGAGAAGAGAGGAAGAAGAAGAGCAAAGGGGAAAAACAAGAGAAAGTGGAGGATTCTCAACCGAATCGATTGCCGATCGTCACAATAGCAAGGTAAGGGGTGAATCTAATTTATCTTGGATGTATGATTCTTATAGTCTTGGTCTTGTTCTTGTTTATTTCTATGTTTGACCAACAATGGTGGATTGTGAGTTTTGTGAGTTTAGAAGTTATAAACATGATTTTGTGGTGTGTATGTGTAGTATGATGATAGATACCTTCATTGATCATGCTTTCTTTTCCATTTCTATGGCTTGATTGAGTTTGGATAAAAGTTAGGTTTTGAGATAGATTGATGAATCAACCATGAAAAGTTTGATGTTAGGTTGTTTCTATGGTTTGTATGTGTTGTATTGGTGTTATAATGATGTTTTGGAGTGGTTTTGGTGAGTATGAGGGGCTTGAAACCGTTCTGGTTCGTTCTGGTTTTTTCTGGGTTTACGCAGGTCCGCTGAGCGGAGGTGGGTCCGCTGAGCGGAGGTTCTGTTGCAGAAAATTCTCTGTGAGGGTCCGCTGAGCGGAGCTGAAGCGGACAACAGCTTTTTCTATTTTTCCAAAACTTTGAAACCTTATAACTTTGTATCCGTAGCTCCGTTTCGTACGCCGTTCGAAGTGTTAGGAAGCTAGTTGGATGTTCTATATGATAGTATAGGCTTGGTTAGCTTGTTATTAATTAGTTATGAGGTGTTGTTGATGAAAAACACATAATTGTTTATATACGCGATATGATTGGTAAATAATCCTAGTGCTTGGTGGTAATTGTTAATGATGTAGGATGTAGTAGTGGGTGGTTGATTTTCATAAATGGTTTTGTGAACTAGGGCATGATAAATCATGATGATGTGTTGTGTGAATGTTATCGTATTGGTACGAGGTATGTGATTAGTTGTCGATAACATGAGATCATGTTCATATGTGTTATGTATTAATGAATGTTCATTCTTGATATGTGACAATGTGTGGTTGTTTGTTATTAACATGATGTGTGGCCTTATGGCAAGTCATTGTTGTTATGAGAATGATGTATTATCATTGTTGAAATGTTGTTATTACAACTTGATGATGTATTGATGGAGTTGTGGGCCAATGGCCAATAGTAATTGATGTGATGCAATTATGCGATCATTTATGCCGATGTGGCTAGTATGTTTTGACGGTGAATGTGTGCTGTGTGCTTATTAATGCCTGTGTGGTAATTATGGTGTGATATAATTGATAACGATGTTATTAATTGGTGATGTATCCTTTTGGATAGAATATAAACGGTGTAACGTGGGTATGTGACCGTGTTATATTGTTGATGATGTTGTTGTCGTGTAATAGAGTCATATATTTGCACAACATAACATTTCATTACGTTAATGGCGGAATGCTATTAGCAGGTGGCCTGAATTGGCAATTATTACCAGTGGGGGCTTAATGCTCGGTAAAAAGGTGTATTTGCCTGAGTGGCAAGAGGTCATCAGTGGGGGCTAAATGCTCGATGACATTTAGTCGTAGCTTACTGCTCGACAAAGGTGTATTTTCCTGAGGGAAAGAAGTCCCAGCATAATGCTCGGCAAAGGTGTATTTGTCATAACGACAAGGAGGAGTTTTACTCCGGATTTGGTACCACATGCATATGCATAGTCGAGTCTCATTCATCATTGTCTGTCTTTATAATTTATGTTATCATTCATGTGTCACATTACTTATATATTGATTGTGGTTGAATGAGTGGATTACTTTGTTGTATGATTCTTGATGATACTTGTTGGCATTACTATAATTGTCATGCTTTCATTATGAATTATATTCTCACCCTTCTGCTGATTTGATGCTTGAGTGACATCCTGCAGATTAGCCGCTTTGGGAGTCTTTTGGAAGAGGTAGTTCTCCAGTTGGTCTTGTCGGTCGCTCTGATATGTAACACTGGGTAGTCGGGAGTCCGTTGTTATTTATTTGTATATGACTCTTTTGAACATGTATATGTGATAACGTGCCATTGTATACTGTAAACACTTTATTTTGGAAAACTCCTCTTTGAGAGTGAGAGCTATACGTATATATATATATGTTCATATCTTCCGTGTGTTATGTATCATTTTATTGGCAGGTGTGTATGCTTTTGGCATCGTTGCTGTCCGTTTGTTTTATAGGTGTTTGTTTGGTTACTTAGTGTAACATCCTAATTGTGTTGTATGAAATTTTAATACTCTGATATTTTCTTGCCTAAATGCTTTGGGTAGTATTGGGGTGTTACAATGTGCAGGTTAAAGACAACTTAACGGTTGAAACGTTACCTGTGAGGATTGAAGATAGAAGACTGAAGCAATTGCGGGGCAAGGAAATAGCTTTAGTCAGAGTAGCTTGGGGAGGACCAGCTGATGGAAACGTCACCTGGGAGTTGGAAAGCCAGATGAAAGATTCCTATTCGGAACTATTTGCTTGAGGTATGTTTTCGAGGACGAAAACTCTTTTAGAGGGGGAGAGTTGTAACATCCCGAAAATTCTTATTTAATTAATTTAATCAAGTTTTAAATTAATTATGGGAAATTAACATTTTGTTGAATTATGTGGAAAAATAATAAAATGTTAAGTTATTGGGCCATGCGGTGGAATTAGTAAAGTGGGGGGGTGTAATTGTGTAAGAGCCCATTTCTAATTTTAAGTTTTTCATAAAATAAAGGAAAACAAGAGGAGAAGGAAAAATTAGAACGTGAAAACCAGAAGTTGTGAGAAGAGGAGCTGAAGAACGTGAAGGAGAACCAAAGAGGAAGAGGAACCAATTCAAGAATTTGGCTAAGGTAAGGGGGACTTGTCTAATTATCATCTATTATCGGGTTAGGGGTTGATAATACTGAATAGATGTGGAATTCGGTTCGATTGAGTCATAGGATAGGTTTAGGGATTGAGCCAATTGTGTGATGTTTGATCTCTATGTTTGAATCTATGATGTTTGCGTTGTTATGGTCTCAATTGATGTGTAATTGGTGTATTTTGAGATGTATTATGTGTGGTTTGTGCATTCTAATTCCCTAGGTTCGTACTGGTATGAATTGGGTGTGTTTGGAATGTGTAGAATGCTGTTTTCTGCAGGTTGGGGTTTCTGAAATCGCCGGTTCGCGCCGCGTACATAGTGTTGGCGCCGCGAACAGGTGGGCAGAGTGCCAGGAAGTTGTGATACGCTCAGGTCGCGCCGCGTACCTGTGTTCGCGCCGCGAAGGCGTAACTTTTCCTCGCTTCGCGCCGCGTGTGGATGTTTGCGCCGCAAACAGTTTGGCAGGGAGCCAAGGAATTCTTGGGACGCTTAGTTCGCGCCGCGAACTGATGATGGCGCCGCGTGCTGTTGGTTTTGAGATATTTTTGAAAAGTTCAAAGATGCATAACTTTTTAACTGTTGGTCCGTTTGATGTGCCGTTTCGAGCTAAACGAACCTTATAGGATAACCTATATGATGATGATTGAATGGTTTTAAAATGATGAAAATACATGTATGCTATTCTTATTGAATATGATGATTGGTGCAAATATGTGTATGTTTTGTATATGATGATTATGGAATTGTGATTGAATGATGTTAAATATATATATGAACATACTTGAATGATGATGATGATGTTGATGATTGATGATGATGGTGGTATAAGTATGTTATATATGTTGCATTCATTCATGTTCATTGATGATACTGTATCCATAAGCGTGTGTTGGATCAGTGAAGGGCATGATACCCATTGTGTGGAATATGTGCTGGCGGGGCCGTATCTTGGACGATGTTGGATCGGTCATGGGTTATTCCCATTTGATGATGTTGGTACCACATGCATAGTGTCAGTTCATACATATGCATACTTTATAACATGATTGGATGTATTCCAGTGTTGTAAATGCTGATGATGTGTTGATTGTTGTTTGATTGTTTTGAATGTCTGTTTATGAAACAATTGGGTGAACGATACAACTGTGATGTGTTATTGCTTTATAATCTTATAACATTTGTTAATTATGATGAGACTCACCCTTACATGTTGTCATTTTCAGATTGAGGATAGCGGCTGTTCGACTCGGTGAGGATTAGCTCATGAGTCAGGGTCTTAGTTAGCGTCAGGTGTCATGCTCTGATAGTTGTAACACTGGGGACGCGATTGTTTAGAGTTTATGATTATGACTCTAGTTATGTTTTGATGTTTTGAAGGATAAGTTTTAAAGATGTTAAACTTAGTCCGTTTTTGATAAATTTTCGCTGTGTGAACATGAAATGTTTTAAATTATGATGATTACCTCAGTGAATGCATGACACGACTGACTGATGTTTATTTATTATGAATTGTGGCACCCTTATTTCATGTACTCTGAATAATTGTTTTAAAATTGCCGCGGGGTTAGTAAGGGGTGTTACACCCTCCATAATAAAGGGTAATGGACCATCGAGCCATGCGACGTTAAACGGAGCGCTTCGTGGGAGGCAACCCACGGTTTTAATAATTAATTTCTCTGTTTATCTGTTTTATTTTTAGGAAATAAAAGAGGGCATCTCTAGTGAAAGCTTGGAAGTGATCATTGGAGTGCAATACCCTATGTAAGCAACCTCTCCAAGGCTTGCTCTAAAACATTGAGGACAATGTTTAGTTCAAGTGTGGGAGGGGTTCTTTACATTTGCTTTTAGTTGTTTTCCATTTTTGTTTTTGCTTGTGTGCTGTGTTGACATTGTGTTATAGATCAATTTATGGATGCCGAATGAATGATGAATGGTAGTTAGTGGATGAAAGGTGCAGCCCGAACCTATCCCCCCAAGGCACCCTGGAAGTTGATGCAGCCGAAAGAAAAGTAACTGTTGGACGCAACTTGGTGATACTGGACAAAGAGGATTGTATGGTGTACCTGCGCCGGAAAGAAGCCACATGACACGAGGAGTGCTTTGGAACCTGTAAGCTTACCCAACATGGTGAGGTTATAAAAAGCCAAACACAACAGATGATCATCATGAGAGTTCATTCAGGTATGACTTTATCATTCTGATTTTGCGTATGTTCTACTGGCATAGCATAATATGAGGACACACACTGAGGCATTTGTTTGTTTTTTTCACCTGAGCCTTTCTAGACATCCTAAATTATATGTTTATCCGTTGTTACCCCAGTTGATCCATATCCTTTTGTTTGTTATAACCATATCTGTTAACCCGTGGCCAAACACTTCCAACCCTTGCTCGGCATAAATGTTGTGGTTTTCAGAGTTGTGCTAAAATCTAAGTTTGGGGTAGTAATCATCAAAGAAGAGGGCAAGTGTAAAAATATAAAAAAATGAATGAAAATAAAAATTTTGAGACATATGAATGTATGTCCCGAAAAAAAAAGAGAAAAACTTTCCCGAATGAAAGACTCAGTTATATTAAGCACTCGGAGAAGAATTGAGTGAAGCAAAAGAGTCTAAGTCGAATAAATTCCCAGTGTAACAAGTTGAGCACAATTACGAGAAACACAACATGAATGCCAAACCCAAAATCAATTGTTTATCCATTTCCTTGTGTATCCCACCGTACCTAAACCCCATTACAACCCAGAAGACCTCGAAAAGTGAGTGAACTTTGTTAGTGTAGTGAAGGTAGAATTTATTCAAAATTAAGAGTTGATATTGCATACCTTAATTTCGTGAGTGCAAAACACTTCAACCCTGTGAGATTTGGTGAGAAGTCTGAAAAAAGTTTGCTGGTAAAAAGGTACTCCGATGTGGGAGTGTGGTAGAAAGTTCGGTTCGGCAAGCCAGAGGTTCTATCAGAAAGGTAGACGCAAGTTGCGAATAACATCGGCAGTGTTGTGGAAAGAAAAATCCAGGGTGACCTCTGTTTGGTCTCTAGCATCACTTGAGGACAAGCAATGAGATAAGTTTGGGGTTGTGATCGGTCACCATTTCTACCTAATTTCCGTCATGTATTCGGTCTAAATCTGTCAATTCGGTAACACTTTGATTAGAGTTTTATTGTTTTTGTTTAAGTATCTCATGTTTGATTGCTTTTATGTTTACTTAACATTATGTTTTAATTTAAGTTATTTAGATTCTTTTGATGCCGTTTGGTTGGTTTTGTACATGTTTCAGTTTTGGTTGAAGAGTCTAAAGTGTCAATGCAACAATGGAAGAAGATGAGAAAGGTTTGAAGATGAAATAATGAAATACTGGAGTCAAGCACGGCCCGTGCTTCCAAGCACGGCCCGTGTCAGATGAATGACACTTCTCCATACAACAATCTAGGGGGACAACACGGCCGCCCGTGTGGCTGAGCACGGCCCGTGTCAGGACTGCTGGGAGAAAAAATAAAAAATCATATAAGAGCAGCACAGCCATTGCTTCCAAGCACGGCCTGTGTTGCTGAGAGCGTGAAAACTTCCAATTTTAGGGCTTTTTCATTAAATCTCCACTTTGGGGGCACTTTAGACATTCCACTTGGCTGAGATTTGTACCTAGACTATTTAGTTGAGTTTGAGAGAATTATTTTGGGACTTTTGCATCATACGATAGAAAATCACAGAGGAGAAAAGATAGCTTCATCAAGAGTTTTGGAGACGGAGGGATTCAAGGGTTTCCACCATTGAAGATCAAAGTCACCATTATTTTTGAGTAATGTCTACATTCTTTATTATGTCTTTCTTGAATATTATGAGAGGCTAAACCCCCCAATGCTAGGGGGTGGTCCTAATTTGATTTACGCAATGACTCTGAATTCTTGATTTCATCAATACATTGGTTTATGTTATTCAGTTAAATTATGCAATTTTCTTAATGTTTTCTTTATCAGTCAAATAAGGATTAATCTACGGCTAACAATACAGGACTGTAGTTGTTAGGGTTTGTGCATAATTTGATTATAGTAGATATCACCTAGGACTTGGGATACCCTATAATTGCCACATAATCTTGATTATATAAAAGCTTGGTTTCAATTTAGGTTCCTAAGGACTTAGGATTTAGGTTGGAGGACCAAAGGTTTTTTCACTAAGGGCTTAGGAGAAAACACCCTAAAGATGTGGTAACTGAATGTTATGAACTTGTTGAAGAGATCTTAATTCTGAGTGTTACATGCCAAATCAACCACTCACCCTAGCATCTCATATATTTGATAACAAAAATCAATTTATTTTCTCATTATTTTTTTCTTTGCAAGGATTTAATCCACCAAAACCAAAACATTAGTTTTTGTTCTATTAAATCATACTTTAAGAATCTGTATTTCCTACGCAGTCCTTGAGATCGACATTCGGGGAATTTTCCCTATTATTACTACAAAGGCAAAAATAGTACACTTGCTATTTTTCCGATCAACACGCCAACTAGGGCTAATCCCTTACAAAGACTACGCAAGAAGGTTGTTACCATTCTTCGACAGGGTAGATTTTCATCACATTCCTCGTGAAGAAAATAACTTGGCTGATGCATTAGCCACACTCTCTTCCATGATTAGGATAAATCATTGGAATGACATTCCTCGGATCGATGTTATGCGCCTGGATAGGCCCGCTCATGTTTTCACAATAGAAGCAATCATCGATGACAAACCGTGGTATCACGGCATCAAAAACTTTCTTCAAAGGCAAGGGTACCCTCTTGGGGCATCAAAGAAAGATAGAAAAACTTTGAGAAAGTTAGCTGGCAGATTCTTCCTGAATGAAGATGTTCTGTACAAGAGAAATTTCGACATGGTTCGGCTCAGATGCGTTGATAGAAACGAAGCAGAAACACTCATGAGAGAAATACATGAAGGTTCCTTTGGTACTCACACCAATGGACACACCATGACAAGGAAAATACTGAGAGTAGGATATTATTGGCTGACGATGGAGTCAGATTGCTACCAGTATGCAAAGAGGTGTCACAAATGTCAGATCTACGCCGATAGAATTCACATGCCACCATCTCTTCTCAATATAGTCTCTTCCCCTTGGCCTTTCTCCATGTGGGGAATCGACATGATCGAGCCAAAAGCATCCAATGGACATCGCTTCATCTTGGTAGCCATAGACTATTTCACCAAGTGGGTTGAAGCAACTTCATATGCAAACGTCACAAGACAAGTTGTCGTTAGGTTTATCAAGAATCACATCATTTGTCGCTTCGGCATTCCTAGTAGGATAATCACTGACAATGGGTCAAATTTGAATAACAAAATGATGAAGGAAATTTGTGAAGAATTCAAGATTGAACATCACAACTCATCTCCTTACAGACCAAAGATGAATGGGGCTGTAGAAGCATCTAACAAAAACATCAAGAAAATCATTCAGAAAATGGTTATCACTTACAAAGATTGGCATGAAATGCTCCCGTTTGCTCTTCATGGTAACCGTACATCTGTACGTACTTCGACTGGAGCAACTCCTTTCTCCCTTGTATATGGCATGGAGGCAGTCCTACCCATAGAGGTTGAGATCCCATCAATGAGAGTCTTGATGGAGGCAAAATTAACAGAAGCCGAGTGGTGTCAAAGCAGATTCGATGAGTTGAACTTAATCGAAGAAAAGCGCATGACAGCTTTATGCCACGGACAGCTATATCAACAAAGAATGAAGAAAGCTTTCGACAAAAAGGTTCGACCTCTCATGATCAAAGAAGGCGACCTTGTACTAAAAAAGATTCAATCTTTTCTCACAGATTCGAGAGGCAAATGGACTCCCAATTATGATGGCCCATACGTGGTCAAGAGAGTTTTCTCAGGAGGAGCCTTAATACTCACGACTATGGATGGAGAAAAATTTACCCGTCCTGTGAACGTCGACGCAGTCAAGAAATACTTCGCTTAAATAAACAAAAGGACAGCTCGCTAAGTTGAAAACTCGCAAAGAGCGACTTAGGCAAAAAGGAGCGTCTCGGTGAATCGAAAACCCAGAAGGGCGATTCAGGAAAAAGTTAGAGACATAAAAAAATAATAATAATCAATCCCGGTAGACTTAAAACCCGAAAGGGGTAGTTTACGCAAAAGTTAGGGATACATGGAAAGTAACTGTGTTCAGGATGGAAGGGAAAGATAATGGTCGTCACGTTTCATCGTAGCCCTTTTCCCGAAAATTACCAATTTCCAACTTTGTAAATAATCCATGGAATCAAGCATTTGGATGATTACCATTCCATAAATAATAATTTGTGCCTTGTGCTTTTTCTTTGCAATCGAGTCTTATTCAGTTTCTTAAAATGCATTTTAAGCTTAAACAGTCATTTTTTTGAAACAAATGTTTTCATAAAATAAAATGAATTTACGTACAAAATAAAGGTGAAATTTATTTCCAAGGGTTACAAACAATAGGAAGAATGCAAACAGTTGCTCCGAGAACGGTTGAGACTCCGGGAACAGGTTTCCCCATGAGGTCGCTTTGCGAACATCTCCCAATGACGGATTTTCACTTCAAATCATTTCACTCACTTCGAATAGCGGGCAACCAATAATCAGGTATCCCCAACGGAGTACAAACTGCAAGAAGAAGACATCTTCTGATCGACAAAGATTCAGGTCGTATCATAGGATTTCATATCCGCGACAATTCAATTCACATGCACTTTATATTTTATAATCATCATAACATTCATGCATGCTTTACATAACTACATGGTTAGCATAGTCTAGTTAGGCTTTGATCCTGTTATTGCCCGGGTCACTTGGTGTCATACCCCAAAATTTGCCCATCTTATTTCTCTTAAAACAAACTCAGATCAAGGTACAAAGCTCAAAGACATCCCTCCTAAACAAAGGCTCAAGAAACTGTTTGTGTTAGTCTGAAGAAAATCAATGAACCAAAAGCTCCAATGCATCTCATATGGTTTATGATGTTTCAAACTACCTCCATGACAAAATTCAGGCCTCAATTCAAAGGATTGGTCATTCAAGTGCTCAAAAAGTCAGTAGTCGACTGATTCGACCTAAAAGTCAACTGTGGTCAAAGTACAGTCAAAACTCCTGATTTTTTTGTCAACATCCTTATTTTGAAGTATCATTCACCATTTGATCAAGAATTGATCATGGTTCATCAAGGAAAGATCAGAAATCAACAATTTCAAAAGTTTCTAAATTAGGGTTTTCATAGGAGAAAGTCAACTAAACTTTGACCAGCTATAACTCTCACATGGAACATCATAAATTTCCCACCCAAAGCTTATTTTGAAGGAAATTGAATTCTCTACAACTTTGTCTCTCACATGCCAAGTCTAAAAATGCCTCATTTGAGAGATATGGATCAAAACATTTTAGGTCCTTTTCAAAAGTCAACAAAAAGTCATCTTTTTCAAAAGAGCACACAAGGAGCATGGAAAATTATTTTGACATGAGACCAAAAACATTGGTTAAAGGACTCTTCAAGGTTTCTAAAAAGTCCTAGAACTCCCCCATACCTCAAAAATTGAGGGAGATATGCCTTATCAAAGTTGGACGATTTTGAGTAGGAAAATGTGAAGAAAAATGCTTCAAATTGATTATTTTTTGCAAAGGAGCCCAACTTTTTATGGCCCAATCTTGATCCAAAAGTTATCCAAGACATCCAATTAAGTGGCCACGAAATATTGAGATTATTTTGGTTTTATATAAATTTTTATTCAATTAAAAATGATATAATTCATGAAAATCAAATATTCAATTAAGAGATTTTGTATGAATCAATTTCAATCATCAATTACACCTCATAATCAATCAAATTTCGTGGTAAATGTAGTAGGAAAGAGAATGGAGCAAAATAAGAAAGATTTGCATCATATTTCCAAAAACATTTGACCTAGTTCTTCCACTATATAAGCACAAAACATGCTTGACTAAGGGGGGGACGAAAAATCTGAAAAGGGGCTGGCCTCAAAGTGAGTTCTAAAAATTCCAAAATCTCATAAAAGTGTGAATTTTCGTTGCAGCTCATATTAGCCTGAACAAATCATTATAGTCTTCTCCCAAGGCGCCAAAGGGTAGGTACTGGTCCTAAGGTATGATTGAAACGATTTAAAATACAAGTCATACATTCTTCATGTTCATGCGTGTTGATTTTCGTTTTCCATATATCCCCTTGTTTCAATTTAATATATTCGTTTGTTTGAGTTTCTGACCCCTATTAGAAGTGAATGGAACCATCACTTGGGAGTTTTGACGTGTAATCCATGAGACACCATGGTTAGGGCAAGATAACACAAAGTGTTCGTGTTCACGGTTACGGGAATTTTTAGGAAAAACAAAAGGCACCATCGTGCTCATGAGGGTTTTCAAATCGGATCATGTTCTTGTTCGTAATTTATTCTTTGAATTTCGCGAGTTTTGAAACTTGCAGGCGTAGCTACGAAACAAACAGCAGCCATGTTTGAATCAAATTCGTAGTAAATATGGTGCTCCAAGGTTGAAGATGATCCGCAGTCCACTTGGCCTTGTTGGGAACACGCGCGTGGATTTGATTGGTGGGTCAAAACTTGCAGATTCTCTCTCCGTGTTTGAATGGACGGTCAACCATGAGTGATCTTCTCTCTCATCGCAATTGGCTATTCAAAGCATCCAGGGGGGCCCATGCGTCTGATCTTTGACTTGTAGTATTAACCTCTTAATTTATATTTTACTAATTTGTGTCGTTTTGTTTACAGTTAGATTGCACAGCCAGAATGGTAAAGGTCACGCCAAAGAATCTGGAGATATGGGGTTCGATCCCCACGCGTGACTATTATTTTTTTACAATACATGCTCCAAATTTCTGGCAGATTCAGCGCTAACATCCCCTGGCGGATCACGGTGCACCCTCAGGATCACACCACAGGATCTCCACTAATCCAATCCAACGCACACGAAGGCGAAGTTCCACCATAGGCCTCAGGAGTCTCCCTCATAGAATCCAACGCCCAGGTTCTTTATTTGTTTTGTTGTTTTCTTCTTCTTATTTCTTATTTTTGTTTAATAACTTTTTGTTTTATATTTTCTTTTTAACTAAACTATTTTTAATTAATCCTTTTGGAAAAACTTAAACTTTTTTTCAATAATAACAAAATTTTATTTATTTTTAATTAACCTTTTAATTAGCTAATTTAGGTTAAATAACTTAGATTAATTTTAACATTTATAATTTAGGTTAATCATTTTATTTTAGGCTAACTATTTTAATTGTAGGTTTATAATATTTAACCTTGATTTTTATTTTTAGGCTTGTTAAAATTAATTATAATCGTAATTTTAGGTTTTCTCTAAGATTTAAGATTTATCACCATGAACACCACAATTTGTTTCTAAACATTGAATTTCTTCATATCCGCGAATTTCTCTTCTCATCCCATACTCTATGATTGTCGCATGCCTTTATATTAATTTCTCTTTATTAATTCTGGTTTTATTATTTATCCTCTTGTTTGCCTCAATACTATTGCTTGCTATTATATTATGTAACTGTTCAGAGGGTGTAATAGTTTAATTAGGGTTTATTTTTTGCCTTTTAATTTCTGCCCTTTTATTTTTCTGACCACAGGTGTTTATTGTAATAGCGTAGGAACTTTTAATTTCTGCCTTTAATTTTGTTTATATTAACTGCGTGGTTAGTAACCCTAGGGAGTGCAAACCATGAACTGAACATAGATCACTAATTTACAAGATAAATATCATCGAAGTTAACCACATGATTGTGCACCCACACACCTTTAGGGTAATCCCTCTGGTTGCCTTGTTGCCTTAATGATTCTGTTGCCTCTAATTGTACTAAATAGTCACGTCCCTCGATTCCGAGGATACCTAAAGCAAATGGTTCCTTTAAAGTTATTGAAACTCCCTCGATGCTACCTCGAAATAAATGATGATTGTCCCAATTGCTAAGGTATCCTCGCATGATGCCTAAAAAGATTAATGACTATTTTATCCTTCCCTTAGACTACCTGCCCTCTTTATGGTAGGGACAGTCTTATGGCGAACGATACTTTTCTCGATGACCCTTAACATCCAATTGAAAGACTTCCTGCCCTCTTATGGTATGGATAGACTCTTTCGCCCTGAAAAGCTAAAAGGACTAATTTCAAAACTTAGGGTAGTTGCTACTAATTGCTTGCTCTAAAATTCAAATTACTTTTCACACCTCTTTTTCAAAATCAAATTCGAAAAGACTACGCTTATTTACAAGCTAAAGTTCTTCTTCAAAATCTTTTCCTAACGCACTTCAAACATTTCAAACAATTCAAAAGTGAGCTAAGCAATTAAGAGCCCATGGATAACCATGGATACAAAGGGTGATTTACACCTTCCCTTTGTATAACTTACTCCCCGAACTCAAAATCTTTTTTAAAAGGTCTTTTCCTGTTCTTTTAGCCTTTCCTAAAATTGGATAAAATAAAAGTCGGTGGCGACTCTTGCTTACCGCGACATTTCGATATGAAGTCAGTTCACCGTATTACACTTGGACATATACTCAAGCACTTGGATATAAAGTCGGAAAAGGTTTTTTTTCTTAAAAAAAGAAAGTTTAAACACCCAGAGTTCAAATTGTTTGTTTACTTTGAGAAATTCTCAGCAAGTTAACAAATGGTAATCTCCCTCAAAGGAATAGTTGACTCACTTCCGTTGTTGCTCCCGATCAAAGTCAACAATAGTGGTCTTCTTCAGGAAGATAGTTTGGTCACTTTTGGGCTTCCCCCAGCCGAGATTCTCTGGCAGGTCAATAGTTGGCAATCTTCTCCAAGAATACAGTTTGTCTGCTTTAGAATTTTCCTACAGAGCCGACAAATGGCAATTTTCTTCAAGAAGATAGTTCATTTCGCTTAAAGATTCCTCCGCAGAGTTAATGGATGGTAGTCTTCTCTGAGAAGACAGTTCGCATTCCTTAGCATGGATTTGACAAATGGTAGTCTTCCTCCGGAAGATAGTTTGTCCACTTCTAGAACCGGCAAATGGTAGTCTTTCTCCGAAAGATAGTTTGTTCAGCTCCAGAATCTCTTCAACAGATCGACAAATGGTAGTCTTTCTCCAGAAGATAGTTTGTCCACTTCTAAAACCGACAAATGGTAGTCTTTTTCCAAAAGATAGTTTGTTCAGCTCCAGAATCTCCCCAGCTGATCGACAAATGTTAGTCTTCCTCTGGAAGACAGTTTGTTCACGTCCAAGACTTTCTCAGCATAAGTCGATGAATGGTAGTTTTCTCCCCGAAGAAAGTTCGTCCACTTTCAAGCAAAGTCATTAGCTCCTCAAAATGACGCACAATCATGTGGTATTTCTTCAAAGATGTTAAGTTGAAGGAAAGTATGATGAAGTTTCTTAATTGCCATCAAATGGTATCTCACCTCCAAGTGCTGGTGAGAAGTTTGATGAGGAAACAAACCCTTGGAGATTTTCTCTTCATCAGAGATATCTTCCAAAAGATGATGAAATTTCTTAATTGCAATCAAATGGTATCTCACCTCCAAGTGCTGGTGAGAAGTTTGATGAGGAAACAACCTCTTAGAGATTTTCTCTTCATCAGAGATATCTTCCAAAAGATGATGAAGTTTCTTAATTGCCATCAAATGGTATCTCACCTCCAAGTGCTGGTGAGAAGTTTGATGAGGAAACAAACCCTTGGAGATTTTCTCTTCATCAGAGATATCTTCCAAAAGATGATGAAGTTTCTTAGTTGCCATCAAATGGTATCTCACCTCCAAGTGCCGGTGAGAAGTTTGATGAGGAAACAAACCCTTGGAGATTTCCTCTTCATCAGAGATATCTTCCAAAAGATGATGAAGTTTCTTAGTTGCCATCAAATGGTATCTCATCTCCAAGTGCTGGTGAGAAGTTTGATGAGGAAACAAACCCTTGGAGATTTTCTCTTCATCAGAGATATCTTCCAAAAGATGATGAAGTTTCTTAGTTGCCATCAAATGGTATCTCTCCTCCAAGTGCTGGTGAGAAGTTTGATGAGGAAACAAACCCTTGGAGATTTTCTCGTCATCAGAGATATCTTCCAAAAGATGATGAAGTTTCTTAGTTGCTATCAAATGGTATCTCACCTCCAAGTGCTGGTGAGAAGTTTGATGAGGAAACAAACCCTTGGAGATTTTCTCTTCATCAGAGATATCTTCCAAAAGACGATGAAGTTTCTTAGTTGCCATCAAATGGTATCTCTCCTCCAAGTGCTGGTGAGAAGTTTGATGAGGAAACAAACCCTTGGAGATTTTCTCTTTATCTGAGATATCGTCCAAAATCACGGCAGAATCCAGTTTCGTGATCGGACATACGAAACAAGGGGAGGTTGTTTACCTTTTTCTAAGTAGTAAACACTTAGTTAAAGAAGATGGATTGCGCATTTTGCATTGCCGACCATTCACATGAATCCACATAATACATTTCTACCGGAGTTTGTCTCCTTATTCCCCGCCGAGTGCGACAACGGGATCAAGTCATGCACCAGGATTTTATTATCGCTGCGACATCTCCAGGACGCCCAAAATTCGGGCATTCTTTGGTATTTAAGTCTCTTTCACTTAGGAGAGATCAAGATGTCAATCTTTCTCCCTCCAAATGAAAGAAACTTAAATAGGGGCATCTGTCATACCCTAATTTTTACCCCCCTGAGATGTCATACCTCCAAATACCTTATCAAACTCAAGACAGGTACTCAGAGCAGTCACTTGTTTGCCTGATACCCAATCGAGGGTGCTCAAGGACAAAGGAGTTCAGGCAAAGGATCAATCAATATGAGAATAACCTCTAATACAATCATAGGATTCAAATGATTCATTTATTCACCTATGTTGATTAGACAACAATCATCTGGACTCAGGTTTGCTTAGTTCACCAATCTAGGGTTTTGAGCCTATTAAGGACTGCAATCAGGGATCACATTTGGGAAACCCTAAAAAGCCCAAGGGCATCCCTCAAAGGCTTCAATCATCTTCAAATGATCCATATGACAATATCCATAGGACATTACACTTCAATTCAAGATCTACAGTCATCAATTTCATCTGGTCGACAATTAGGGTTTCCAACCTAATTCACTAGCATAGTTGACTTTAAATCAGGAAATGGATCCAAAACTCAAAGCATGACTCAAGAACTTCTATCACCTCAATATAATCCATTCACATCACTCATTTGAGGAGGAGAGTTTGATTCATTACAAAAAGTCCAAGATTTCACTTCATCTGGAAAAAGTCAACTATACAAGATCACCTTTGACTTTTAGGATTTCTGGTTAAACCATGACTTTTAAGGATCAATATCATCAATATATGATTATTGAAGTCATTTGGCATAAGAAATTCAAGAAAATTCATCAAGGATCAAAAAGTCAGGAATTAGGGTTTTTAAGGGTACTTTGGGAACTCAAAATTTTGCTTACACACTCAAAAAACTCCCAAAATGAAAGTTGTAGATCTTGCAAAATAAAACAACATCTTACAATGCAACTTTTTTCAAGAAATCAATCATTTAAGAGATTTGGGATTTGGAAGTTATAGGTTATAAAAACTTAGAAAAAATTCTAAGTGTTTTTAACCTAGTTTTCTTCCAACTTTAGGCCTATTTTTCACAAATTACCCAAATGATTCTGAAGAAACCCTAAACTAATGAATTGAAGTACATGTTAAGGGCTTTCCAAATTATGCTCAACCTTCTCCAAATTCATTTTGAGCTAGGAGTTATGATGGTTCAAAGTTGGGCTCATGGAGTAAAATTATAGGTCATGCCAAAGTTTGAAACTTGCAATTTTATGCAAATGCCTACACTATTTGATACCTCTAAACTTCAGAAACATTATGAGGGATAAGAGAGGATCAAATGCATCATTGTAAAGAGATTGAAGAATATTCAAAAATTCAATGCCATGTGATTAAGTAATCATTACAAAATGGAATATTAGTGAATCATCAAGGAATCTTCTCCTAAGCCAATTGGAAGCCATTCTGCATCAGAATTGTCCCCTATGATCAGAAGAGATCAATGTTTGGGGAGCTAACTCGAAAACACCATCATTGCATCTTGAAGATTCCTTGAATTTCTTCATGGCCAAGAAACCAAAACTCCCTCATTAAGCAAGCTTACTATCTCCAATTTCTCTGAGACTTTTGCCTATAAATACAAGTGCATACTTCAGTAATAAAACACACCAAAGCAACAGAAATCTTGCTTTCTCTCTTCTCTTCTCATACTTAGGTCTTTCAAAGGTTCTTTGGCAAGAAGACTCGGATTCTTCAAACCAAAGCTCTTCCTTTGAAAGTAAGTATTCAAACACATCAAGGGAGGTATTTAGAGGTGACCCAAACATCTGGAACACTTCTGTACGTGGAGAATCATCATCTTCACCTCTCACTTGGAGCTGCATCAGTTGGGGTCGAGCAAGGAGTTCTGGGCAGTTTCAACCCAAGCCAAGCATCTCAACACCTTCCTGAGGGATCACTGAAGCTATCTGGATCATTACAACAACTCTGTAGCACACTTTGATCAGAGCTCAACCTCCATTTTTGAGGTAAGTTTCATGAACTTCAAACTCCATAATTCACGCATGATAAATTAAAAATGAAGTTACCAGTTGGTTTCTGCACCTTTAAGGATCATTAACCCTCAATCAATTGCATCATATCATGCATATATAGTATTTCATGTTAAATTCCAGTTTTAGGGTTCTTAGTGTTCATGCGTGCGGATTTTGAATTACACTAAAAATAAATGAAATCAAAGGATACCATCATGATCCTTGTTCAAAAACGAGCAAAATCCATGTTTACATCTTTGAGTTTGATTGAGAAACGAGTGAGATAGAAAATTCAAAAGTTATGGAAGCTTGAGGTTGAAGATGAAGATGGTGGCGCCATTTTTCAAATTTTCCAGAAACGAGTTTATTTTATTTTTAATAGTAGGTGTGTCACTTACGAATTCATCGTAGTGTCCCATTGGTTACAGCGCGCGTCCAAAAGCCTTGCCTTGCCTTAGGTCTGGGGTTCGATCCCCCCCTCAGACCTTTTGTTCATTTTATTTTTCAAACCACTTTTATGTTTTGCTTTCACATATAATCATATGGATGCCTTTCCTAAACAGGCCATGCGCGTGGCCCAATTGGTATTTGTTTTGTTTGGTAACCTAGAGGGCGTGGGTTCAACCCTTGGCAAGACCAAACCCTTTTTTTTATCACTATCTTCTTTCATTTTTATTTACAAACTTCATATAATTGATTTACTTATCAAATTAAATCATTTCCTCTTGATTTTTTACACACTCTTCATTTAATACATCTATTTTATGAATAATCAAAAACTCACAAAAATATATATTATTTTTAATATATTTTAATTAGGTTTAAAATTATAGGTTTTAAGTATGTTTGATACTTTTAAATATAGTTTTCTCTTGATTTTCAAAACCTAATTTCTTGTAAATATTCTTGTGATAAAACCCTAATCATTTAGGACTTAATTAGGTATAAACTTTGTCTTTACCCTAATTAAGTTGACTTTTGGCAATATTTCAAACTGTTTTCAAACTCCGATTTAAACTAACGATTGAGGTTTTCAGACAACAAAACCTTGTACCACTTCAAATCATTTTCAAACAACTGTTTCTTATAAACAGTAAATCATTTTCTTTGGGCCTCTAATAGAGTGTAAGACCCAACACCTTCTTTCTTTTCTTAGTTTGTTTTCAAAAACTGTATTTACAAAATCTTCTTTCTGTTTTCAAAACATTCTTCTGGTATTTGAAGGGCATTATTCCCGGTGAAACTCTTCAGATACCTATGTGACCTATGTCCATCTTCACTTCTTCTGTTTTCAAAAACCTTTAACTGTTTATTATAAATATTCATCTGTTATCAATAAAACAACAAAATTTCTGGTGAGGCTTTGTATATACTTCTTCAAAGGCCTCCACTCCATCCAGGTTAGGCTTTACAAGCTTTCAATTTACAGTCTTTATTTAAATTACTGTCAAATATAAACTGTTTATATATTGTTTAGGGCTACGTTTGAGTGGAAACTTTAGGACAGTTAAACTATATATATATATATATATATATATATATATATATATATATATATATATATATATATATATATATATATATATATATATATATATATATATATATATATATATATATTATAGGACTATGGCCTAGGATTGAGAATGTCTTCCCGGTGAAGGCTCTTTCCTAATTAGAGATCTTTAGTTCAAACCCTCAAGATGAATTATTCCCGGTGAAACATCTTGAAAAAGCCTTAGAACCCAAATAGGATACATCCACCCAAGAGGAATTATTCCCGGTGAAACCTCTTACCCATTTTCTTAGAGCCAAAATAAGTTCAAAACCACATAGCTTTCTCTTGTGCTATAACAAGGACCCTCGATGACCCTCGATTAGCCTCCTCTTGGGCTTTGTACAAGGACCCACAGGCTTCTTAAAAGCATTCCCAGCTTCCTCTTGAGCTTGTATACAAGGACCTATCAGGTTTCTTATAAACATAGGAACAGGTCTTTAGTAACCTTTTAGCCTACCCTGGTGAGTTTCTTCTATTCCTTAAACCATACTTTTAAACAAGCTAAGATTTTCTCAATCTCAGTATTGAGTACATCCTTTTGGAATGAGAGACATGGACAGTCTCTGTCACCCTTATCTTCAGTAATTCTCCTTAGCAGAGTCTAGGATCCATATTTGTTTATCTTCAGTCAGTGTCAGCCTTAATCTTGGGCTTTAAACAAGAAGTCTCACATAGTTAATCTTTCTGCCATCATTCAAAAACCCCTGGAAAGGGTCAGCCTCCAAAATCACTCCTTAAATCCAAATTCCCTAGAAAGGGTTAGCTTCCAAAAATTCAACTTTTAAAAGATAAATCCCACTTAAAGTCAATCTCAGTCAAAGTCAAGTCCTCAGTAGAGTCTACTTTAGGTCAATCATCCAAATAAATCCCCTAGTAGAGTCAATCTTCCAACCTGGGTCTTTCATTCAACAAAAGCACAATCCTCAGTAGGGTCAACCTTTAGGATAATCCTCAACAGAGTAATCCCCTCTGAGTCAAAAGATCCCACACTGGTAGATCTTTCTTCATTAAAAAGTCAGCCTCAACCTTGGGCTTTGTACAAGGAACATACTCCTCTTAGAGTCAAAACCATACTCATAGGTATTCCCTTAGAGAGTCAGCCATAACCTTAGGCTTTGTACAAGGCAGATAATAGAGTCTCCCTAGTGAGTCCTTCATCATAAAGTAGCCACAACCTTGGGCTTTGTACAAGGCAGATAAACCACATTTCCTGTGAAAAAGATTCCTAACCTCTAGGATCTTTTCCTCATAGAGTCATCCATACCCAGTTTCCTCAACAGTCAGCCACAACCTTGGGCTTCATACAAGGCAGAAAATAATGACTTCCCTAGCTAGAGTCCGCCACAACCTTGGGCTTTGTACAAGGCAGAAAACAATGTTTCCCATATTCAGAGTCGTACATATATATATATATATATATATATATATATATATATATTCCCCAATTAAGAGTCAGCCACAATTCTCGGCTTTGTACAGAACACCAAATAAAATCTACCAAAATAAACACTCTCCAACTAGAGTCAGCCTCAATTCTGGGCTTTGTACAAAACACCATAACCTTTTAGTTTAAATTTATCCCCAATGGAGTCATCTCCCAGAGTCAATAAAATCAATCAATCAAAAAGCCTCAAGCTTGGGCCTCATACAAGCCAGCTAAAGTCAAATCTTTTATACCGTAGATAGATATAGCTTACCTCTATAGAGAGATCTTTCTCCTATCTCACCACATTCAAACAAACAAACATTACATTACATTTTAATTTTAATCAGTCTCCCACTTAGGATTTTGAAAGACATGCTCTGGCAGTAAGAGCCAGGCATGTGTAACTTTCCCTAATTTGGTTGAGCATCTTTCTTTCATTCAAGACGCAGTTGACTGGTATACTTGCACATAAACAAGTAAGGTCCCCCTCTTGAATGGAATGAATTCAGTTATTCTGTCACTCTTTTAATGTTTGTGGTGGAATAGTAGAAATACCTCTCTGTAAAGATAATTTCATGTCTCTTTACTGTAAACAAAGATTTAATTCAAGCTTCAACCTTGAGCTTTAAGCAAGGCACCAAAAATAATTAATTTCCCTAATTAGTTCTCCAAACTACAAAAAGCTCTGACTTCCATTAGGGATATGTAGGCATGAGGTTCAGAAGGAATCTCAGCGAGCTAATAAAAAACCAAAAATAGTCATTCAGTCTGTCTTTCTTTTAATTCAATTCAATTCTCTCTCCTAACACAAAGGAGAAACTTTCCCAATCAATAAGCAACAAACACAAACACATAGACACAGATAAGGTTCCCGTAGAGTACTACAGATATGTAGGGTGCTTAAACTATTCCCTATGTATAACCGACCTCCCGGACTCCAGAATTTCTAGTCTAGGTGAATCCCCACACTTAGCAAACTCCTAGGGTTTATTTGAGATCTTTTTCCCCTTTCCTCCTCGGAGGATAATTAAAAAGTTCGTGTGATATCGTAGGAAGAACTAAAACAAAATTCATCCCGCCACGGGCGCATTCTCCTTCCAAATTTCGCATGAAGGGTCTAGCGTGCCGTCCTCCCAAGTGAAACGGGGAGGTAAAAAAAACGACACCACAGAAAAATGGCGACTCTGCTGGGGAAAGTAATAACCTTGGTTTTTCATCCAAACCAATGGTTTGAAGGATAGAAAAACACTTAGAAAGGGGGGGTTTGAATAAGTGTAGCTTTAAAAACTTAACAGATAAAAATAAATTGCACAGTTATTTTTATCCTGGTTCGTTGTTAACTAAACTACTCCAGTCCACCCCCGCAGAGATGATTTACCTCAACTGAGGATTTAATCCACTAATCGCACGGATTACAATGGTTTTCCACTTAGTCAGCAACTAAGTCTTCCAGAGTCTTCTGATCACACACTGATCACTCCAGGAACAACTGCTTAGATACCCTCTAAGACTTTTCTAGAGTATACTGATCCACACGATCACTCTAGTTACAACCTGCTTAGATAACCTCTAAGACTTCCTAGAGTATTCTGATCCACACGATCACTCTAGTTCCTTACAACTTAATGTAATCAATTCTAAGAGTATTACAATTGCTTCTTAAAAGCTATAATCACAAACTGTGATATTTCTCTTAACGTTTAAGCTTAATCTCACTAATATATTACAACAGCAATGTAGTGAGCTTTGATGAAGATGAAGATTCTGAGCTTTGAATTTGAACAGCGTTTCAGCAAGTTTAATATGAGTTGTTTTGGTGCAGAATCGTTAACCTTGCTTCTCATCAGAACTTCATATTTATAGGCGTTGGAGAAGATGACCGTTGAGTGCATTTAATGCTTTGCGTGTTCCGTACAACATCGCATTTAATGTTATACGCTTTTGTCAACTACCTCGAGCCTTGTTCACGCTGTGTCTACTGACGTAGCCTTTAATAGCTTTTAACGTTCCTTTTGTCAGTCAGCGTAGCTTGCCACTTGTACTTTCTTCTGATCTGATGTTTATGAATACAACGTTTGAATATCATCAGAGTCAAACAGCTTGGTGCAAAGCATCTTCTGATCTTCTGACCTTGAAGTGCTTCTGAGCGTGATACCATCAGAACTTCAGTGCTTCTGTTCTCTTGTTCTTCTGATGCTTCCATAGACCCATGTTCTGATTCTGCTTCGACCATCTTCTGATGTCTTGCCAGACCATGTTCTGATGTTGCATGCTGAACCATTTGAGACAAAGCTTCTGAGCGCTGAATTATGCGTACTCTTTATATATTTCCTGAAAAGGAAATTGCATTGGATTAGAGTACCATATAATCTTAAGCAAAATTCATATTATTGTTATCATCAAAACTAAGATAATTGATCAGAACAAATCTTGTTCTAACATGGTTGACCTGTGCTGGTCCAGCCCCCAATGAGGAATTAGGGATGCCAAATTCCCCCTCAAACAAGATAGGTCCTGCCTAACCTCTGT
Source organism: Vicia villosa (assembly GCF_029867415.1). Classification (NCBI taxonomy): domain Eukaryota; kingdom Viridiplantae; phylum Streptophyta; class Magnoliopsida; order Fabales; family Fabaceae; genus Vicia; species Vicia villosa. The sequence goes on along the minus strand of NC_081183.1, from coordinate 117,988,229 downwards.
GTCATTTCATGTGATTGTTGCATATATACTTGTTTATTTTGTTTTTTTCTGTATCGGGAAAGGGCTTGATTCCCCCTTGTGGTGAGAAATCCTATACCCGGATTTGAGTGCAACATAAGATAGGATGGAGGATGTCTTCTCGGTGAAGGCCCTCTAATCTTGGTTCCCAAATCTACTCTTGGGATTTGCCTGGCTGGTTGTGATTAACTGCGCCAATGCATTCCGAGACTGATTTGTACCAGGAGGACCTAGAAACACATTAACCCCACTTAAAGCATTTTTCAGGACGTAGAGCGGTGATTACGAAAGTAATTGTCATGCAAATACTACACTCAGAGAAAACTCTCTTACAGATACCAGTCAACGTATCTTTGAGATTGAGCAAAAGCTCTGAGACCCCTAGAACCCGTTCTACAGGTACAAAAATCCTTATCCTTAGTTTACCCTGGGGCGAGGTTTGCGTTGTGACTTCATGACCACTATACCCTTCTACGCCATGTTTGTTTAAAAACTGTTGTGTGTGCAATCATGCATTCAACATAATAATAAAAAAAACAAACAGAGTCTTTTTCGAGTCGTTTTTCAAGGAAACTAAATAACGAATGTTTTGAACTTCATAGAAAGAGAGAAACGGAGAAAGGACTTAAGGATTTATACCATGGATTACGGAAGAAAGAGAGCAAGGAAATACACCTTCAAGATTCCTAAGGTAGATGTGGACCTCCGTTTTTCGGGCCATACCTCTGAGCGGGAGAGATACGTGAACTGACTCTTTTTTATCGCTTATGCCTTCGCATTTTTTGAAAATTCACAGAGTCGCCACCGACCTTTTATTTTATCCAATTATGGAAAGGTTTATAAAAGAATTTTTCTAAGTGTTTTAACCTAGTTTTCTTCCAACTTTGGCCTCATTTTTCACAAATTTGCCAAAGGATTCTGAAGAAACTCCAAACTAATGATTTGAAGTAGATGTTTAGGGCTTTCCAAATTGTGTTCAACCTTCTCCAAATTCATTTTGAGCTAAGAGTTATGCTTGTTCAAAGTTGGCCTCATGAAGTGAAATTATAGGTCATGCATCATTTTGGAACTTTGAAATTTTGTGCACATGACCTCAAATATGGATGCTACACGACCCATAACACATCTGAAAACATACCATGCGTTCATTTTTACCATGCCATGATAATTGAAGAAGATTCCTAAAACAAGAACATGTGATTATGTAATGATTACATTTGTGAATTTATGGCAAATTGATGAATCACCCAAGGAATCTTCTCACCAACCAATTAGAGCTCACTTTGCATCTGAAATGTTCCCCAAGATCAGATAGAATCAATGGATAGGGGAAGCTAGCCCGAAAATGCATCATTGCATTTAGGATCTTTTCAAAATTTCTTCTTGGCTAAGAAACCAAACTTCTTTCATTAAGCAAGCTCACCACAGCCAATTGATCTGCATTCATTTGCCTATAAATAGGAGGGCATACTTCAGTAGAAAAACACACCAAAGCAACCATATTCCTTGCTTTCTCTTTCTCTTCTCATGCTTATTGTTTTTCAAAGTTCTTTGGCAAGAAGAATCGTTTTCTTCAAACCAGAGCTTATCTTTGGAAAGTAAGCATTCTAACATCTCAAGGGAGGTCATTTGAGGTGATCCAAGCACCTGGATCATTTCTGTAAGTGGAGGAACACCATTGTTGCTCTCACTTTGAAGCTGTTGCAGTTGAAGGTCCATAGTGCAATTCAGAAGGTTTCCAATCGAGCCAAGCATCCAGGCACGTTCCATAGGAGGTGGTGAAGCTGTTCAGATGGCTGCAGCTCATCTGTAACTCAAGAATCATCACCCTCCATATTCACTTGAAGCTGAAATCGAGGGAGGTCCATAGAGTAATTCAGGAAGATTGAGGTTACTAAAAGCATTCAGTTAGCATCACTGAGTCACAAGGAAGCTTTTGGGCTCATTCATACAAGCCCAGGTGCTCTCTAACATCCTCACGACCTTCATTTTCAGAGGTAAGTTTCTCAACTCCACCTCTTTGATTCGTGTATCTTTCTGGCTAAAACTCAACACCATTCTATTCAGCATCATAAGAGGATTAAAAACCCTCTATCATCAGTCATTTATGCTTCAGTATAGTCATTTAATTTGAATTCCAAATTTTAGGGTTCTTCACGTATTTTAGATAATTCAGTAGATATAGTTAATATAAATTCATAATAGTTACATATCTAGAATCGTGAGTGAATTTAGAGCAAGTTTGGTCTTTACATCGTTGCAAATGGTTGAGAAATGAGCAAGTTCATAAATTTGAAATTTGAGAGCTTGAGGTTGAAGATGAAGATGGTGGTGGCGCGCAATTTTCAAACTCAGGTCTAAGTTTATTTTATTTTGATTGATACCAGTTTCATTAACGACTAAAACGTGATAGCCTAGTGGTAAAGAGTGTTTGTGTGTTGCGCGTGCCCAAGGTCTGGGGTTCGAATCCCCCTCGCCCCAGACCTTTTGATTTTATTTCTTTTTTTCACTTCTATGCATTTGAGTAATATATGAATTGCAATGGAACCATGCATATGACACCAAGCGCGCGTTGGCTCAGTGGTGTTGTTTTGGGCTGGTAATACAAAGGGCGTGGGTTCAAACCTGGTTGGTGACAAAACCCTATTTTTTACCACTTTTTCCCATTTAATTTCTTCACAACTTTAACCAATTATTTAACCTATCAAATTAATTTATTTTCACTTCATTTTTCACACACTTGTCATTTAATATATCTATTTTATGAATAATCAAAAAAATCATAAAAAATATTATTTATTTCATATATTTTTATTAGGTTTAAAATAGTGTGTTTTAAGTGTGTTCTTAAATACTTTAAATGCATATATTCATTTTGTTTTAACCTAATTATTTTTGTGAATAAAGTTTATGATAAAACCCTAATTATTTAGGTCTTAATTAGGCATAGATCTTTTTTACCTTAATTAAGTTGACTTTCTGTCAATTTTCAAAACTGTTTTCAATCTCCGAATAAATCGAATAATTAAGGTTTTCAAACAACAAAACCTTATATTATTTCAAATCATTTTCAAAACTAATTTTACACCAGTACTGTAAAGTACTGGGCCTCTAATAGAGTGTAAGTCCCAAACACCTTCTCTTCTTAGCTTGTTTTCAAAACTGTATTTTCAAAATCTTCTTTCTGTTTTCAAAACATTCTTCTGGTATTTGAAGGGCATTATTCCCGGTGAAACTCTTCAGATACCTATGTGACCTTTGTCCATCTTCACTTCTTCTGTTTTCAAAACCATTAACTGTTTATCATATATATTCAACTGTTATCCACCAATTACTGTTGAGGCTCTGTACATACTTCTTCAAAGGCCTCCACTCCATCCAGGTTAGGCTTTACAAGCTTTCAATTTACAGTCTTTATTTAAATTACTGTCAAATATAAACTGTGCATATATATTAGTTTAGAACTACGTTTGAGTATAAACCTTAGGACAGTTAAATTATATATATATTATAGGAATATGACCTAGGATTGAGAATGTCTTCCCGGTGAAGGCTCTTTCCTAATTAGAGATCTGTAGTTCAAACCCCCAAGATGAATTATTCCCGGTGAAACATCTTGGCAAAAACCTTAGAATCCAAAAAAAATAGGACACATCCACCCAAAGAGGAATTATTCCCGGTGAAACCTCTTACCCATTTGCTTAGAGCCAAAATAAGTTCAAAACTACATAGCTTTCTCTTGTGCTATAACAAGGACCCTCGATTAGCCTCCTCTTGGGCTTTGTACAAGGACCCACAGGCTTCTTAAAAGCATTTCCAGCTTCCTCTTGAGCTTGTATACAAGGACCCATCAGGTTTCTTATAAACATAGGAACAGGTCTTTAGTCACCTTTTAGCCTACCCTGGTGAGTTTTCTTCCAATTTAAACCAGACTTTTAACAAGCCAAGTTTGTCTCAATTTCACATTGAGTACACCTTTTGGAATGAGAGACATGGACAGTCTCTGTCACCCTTATCTTCATCAATTTTCCTTAGCAGAGTCTAGGATCCATGTTTGATCATCCTCAGCATGTGTCAGCCTTCATCTTGGGCTTTAAACAAGAAGTCTCCACTAGATAATCTTTCTGCCATCAGAATGTCAAAACCCCTGGAAAGGGTTAGCCTCCAAAGTCAATTAAAATCATTCCTTCATTTTAATAAAATTCCCTGGAAAGGGTTAGCCTCCAAAGTCAATTAATAAAAATCTGTTTAAAATGTCAAAACCCCTGGAAAGGGTTAGCCTCCAATATCAGTCTTTCAAAACCAAATATTCATTCTCTTAGGAGATAATTTCCCCAAAAGAGTCAAAACCCCTGGAAAGGGTCAGCCTCCAAAAACATGATAAAGTCAGTCTTTTAACAGACAAATTCACCAGCTGAGTCAAAATCCCTGGAAAGGGTTAGCTTCCAAAGAAAAACAGTCTTTTAATAAATAAAATCTCCTCAGTAGAGTCAAAACCAACAAAAACAGTTAGCCTCAACCTTGGGCTTCATACAAGGCACCAAACAATAAAACTCCCCTGTCAAGAGTCAGCCTCAACCTTGGGCATTGTACAAGGCAGATAATAGAGTCTCCCCAGTGAGTTCTTCATCATTCAGTAGCCACAACCTTGGGCTTTGTACAAGGCAGATTAAACCATATTTCATGAGTCAAAGATTCCTAACACCTAGGATCTTTTCCCCATAGAGTCATCCATACTCAGTTTATTTTAGAGTCAGCCACAACCTTGGGCTTTGTACAAGGCAGAAAATAATGTTTTTTTCCTAGCTAGAGTCAGCCTCAATTCTGGGCTTTGTACAGAACACCAAATAAAAATCCATCAAAATAAACACTCTCCAAATAGAGTCAGCCTCAATTCTGGGCTTTGTACAGAACACCAAAATATCCTGTAATTAATCCTCAATGGAGTCATCTCCCAGAGTCAATAATAATTAATAAATCAATCAAAAAGCCTCAAGCTTGGGCCTCATACAAGCCAGCTAAAGTCAAATCTTTTATACAGTAGATAGACATAGCTTATCTCTATAGAGAGATATTTTTACTACTCTACCACATTCAAACAAACATTTCCATTTCAATTTCAATTTTAATCAAGTCTCCCATTTAGGATTTTGAAAGGCATGAGCTGGCAGTAAAACCCAGACATGTGGTAACTTTCCCTAATTTGGATGAGCATCTTTCTTTCATTTAAGAGGCATTTGACTGGTATACTTGCACATACACAAGTAAGGTCCCCCTCTTGAATGAAATGAATTCAGTTATTCTGTCACTCTTTTAAATGTTTGTGGTAGAATAGTACTAATACCTCTCTGTAAAGATGATTTCATGTCTCTTTACTGTAAACAGAGATTTAATTCAAAGCTTCAACCTTGAGCTTCAAGCAAGGCACCAAAAACAAGTAATTTCCCTAGTTAGTTCCCCGAACTACATTAAGCTCTGACTTCCACTAGGGATATGTAGGCATGAGGTTCACAAGGAATCTCAGCGAGCTAATAAAATACCAAAAATAGTCAGTCTGTCTATCTGTCTGTCTTTCTTTAATCAATTCAATTCTCTCTCCTAACACAAAGGAGAAACTTTCCCAATCATTAGCAGCAAACACAATCACAATGACACAGAGAAGGTTCCTGTAGAGTACTACAGATATGTAGGGTGTTTAAACACTTCCCTATGTATAACCGACCCCCCGGACTCCAGAATTTCTAGTCTAGGTGAAATCCCCACACTTAGCAAACTCCTAGGGTTTAGTTGAGATCTTTTTTTCCCTTTCCTACTCGTAGGACCAATAAGAAAGTTCGTGTGATATCGTAGGAAGAACTGAAACAAAATTCATCCCACCACGGGCGCATTCTCCTTCCAAATTTCGCGTGAAGGGTTTAGCGTGCCGTCCTCCCAAGTGAAACGGGGAGGTAAAGAAAACGACACCACAGAAAAATGGCGACTCTGCTGGGGATATAAGTGTTAAAAACCTTGGTTTTTCATCCAAACCAATGGTTGACCTGTTGCTGGTCCAGCCCCAATGAGGAATTAGGGATGCCAAATTCCCCCTCAAACAAGAGAGGTCCTGCCTAACCTCTGTGTCATATCATGTGTTTGCTGCATTTATATTTGTTTATTTTGTTTATTCTGTATCGGGAAAGGGCTTGATTCCCCCTTGTGGTGAGAAATCCTATACCCGGATTTGAGTGCAACATAAGATAGGATGGAGGATGTCTTCCCGGTGAAGGCCCTCTAATCTTGGTTTCCAAGTCTACTCTTGGGATTTGCCTGGCTGGTTGTGATTAACTGCGCCACTGCATTCCGAGACTGATTTGTACCAGGAGGACCTAGAAACACATTAACCCCACTTAAAGCCTTTTTTTTAGGACGTAGAGCGGTGATTACGGAAGTAATTGTCACGCAGATACTACACTCAGAGAAAACTCTCTTATAGATACCAATCAACGTATCTTTAAGGTTGAGCAAAAACTCTGAGACCCCTAGAACCCGTTCTACAGGTACAAAAATCCTTAACCTTAGTTTACCATTGGGGCGGGGATTGCGTTTGGACTTCATGACCACTATACCCTTCAACGCCATGTTTGTTTAAAACTCTTGTGTGTGCATTCATGCATTCATGCATCATTCATTAATAAACAACTAAAAACAAAAAGAGTCTTTTTCGAGTCGTTTTTCAAGGAAACTAAATAACGAACGTTTTGAACTTCATAGAAAGAGAGAAACGGAGAAAGGACTTAAGGATCTATATTATGGATTACGGAAGAAAGAGAGCTAGGAAATACACCTTCAAGATTCCCCAGGTCGAGGAACTGGGAAAGCTCGGAAAACTGGTGGTCAACCCCCAGGCTTTCAAGGAGAAGTATGGAAAACTTCTGCCTTTGCTCAATACCAACATGGTGGATGGGATCCTTCCCACCTTGGTACAGTTTTACGATCCAACGTATCACTGCTTCACCTTTCCAGATTATCAGCTCATGCCTACGTTAGAGGAGTACTCTCGTCTGATTGGAATACCCGTGTACGCGCAAGATCCGTACTCCGGTTTGGAAAAGAATCCTGACGACATTATCATTGCTGCAACTACTCCTTTGAACGTAGTCGACATTAGAACTCATATGGTGAGTAGAGGAGGAATTCAAGGATTGCCCTCCAAATTCCTGTTTGATCAAGCTCGGTACTTCGTCAGCATCCAAGATATGAGCGCTTTTGAGGAAATCTTGGCTTTGCTTATCTACGGATTGTTTTTGTTCCCTAACATTAACGATTTCGTCGACATCAACGCAATTAAGATCTTCTTAATTGGAAATCCAGTTCCAACCTTGCTTGCGGATGCTTATCACTCTGTGCATTCAAGAAACCTGCAGCGAGGAGGATTAATCACATGCTGCGTACCGTTGTTATACGAATGGTTCGTTTCACACCTGCCAAAGTCTAGCACTTTCTGGAATATGAGGGATGGCCTTTACTGGTCACAGAAAATCATGTCTCTCACTCATACAGACATTGATTGGTGTAGTCCTGACAACGACGAAACCAAGATCATCTTCAGTTGCGGAAGTTTCCCCAACGTACCCCTTATTGGAACTAAGGGAGGAATCAGTTACAATCCAGCTTTAGCCCGTCGTCAATACGGCTATCCCATGAAAAATATACCAAGTAACATCCAATTGGAGGGTCTGTTCTTCAAGAACATCGACGATCATGGCAACATGCTGAAGAAGGAAATTGTCCAAGCCTGGCGTCTTGTTCACAGCAAAGGGAGAAGATTGTTAGGAAAACATCTTTGCATCTCCCTGGATCCTTACCTTCAATGGGTACGCGTCAGAGCATTCAAGCTCAGGATGCCATATCAACATCAAGAACCTATTCCCCTAAGGGAACCAATTTACCTTTTCTCCACCGATGTTGAAAAACTACAAGCGGCATTAAACAAGGTATGCCAAGAAAGGAATGCTTGGAGGAACAAGTATCGAATTGTCAACACGGAAAATGTTGAGATTCAAAACATCCTAAGAAGGAAGGATGAGTTACTTGAAGTGCTCGATCGACAAGTGACACAATCGTCACTTTCTCATCATATCCCTCCTGCTTCCTGGATCATCGATCAGCTCACGTCAGAGAACGCTCAGCTCAAGAAACAGAAGAAGATGTTAGAACGTGAAGTCGGCTCATCATCAAAGTTTTAGAGTCCTTTCTCTCAGTTTCTCTGTATTTCCATTTTCAAAGTGTGTAAAAACGGCGTTTTCGCTTAATTAATAAAAGTTTGATGTTTCATAACGTAATTATGGTGTTTCCTTGAAAAATAATAACTTAATTGCATATCATACATCGCTTTAGTCGTACGCACTGACACGAGAATTGTCGCGGATCTAATAGTCACTTTCCTTTCTCCAGAAAGAGAGGAGGAGAAGGAGGTGAACCAAGACTTTCAAGCTGTCTCATCCATACAACACTCGTTCAAGTCGCAAGAAAAGAATGGAAGACTTTGAGCAAGAGAATGAAGAACTCAGAGAAGAGATTAATACTCTCAAAGGTACTGTTGAAAGACTCAATAGTATGGTAGAAGCCCTGGTAGTTGCGCAGAATCGACCAACGCCAGAAGAACCACAAAGGACTGTGGTTTCCGAGATTGTTTCTACTCCTATTCCTCAGTATACCATGCCGCCTGATCGACCTTGGGGCATGCCGTATAACTTTACTCCAGAAGGGTACATACCTCCAGCTTCTGAAGCTCCAAAAGTCACCATGGATATGCGTCCACCGGAGGGTTACAAACCTCTGGAAATTGAAGTTCCAAGAGCAACGGCAATGGGTTTCGCACAACAGAATGCTGAGATTCCAAGATCTGCTGTCATGGCTTCTCCACAGCCCATTATGCATACTTTTCCCCCGCAAGGCGGACAAGTATATCATCACGCTCCAAGTGAGGATGCTGGCGTGTATGAAAGATTGGACGAGTTCCAAGAACAGTTTCTGCAAATGCAGAAGGAACTCAAGACTCTCCGAGGACAAGATCTATTTGGAAAGAATGCTGCAGACCTCTGTCTGGTTCCAAATGTTAAGATTCCTCACAAATTCAAAGTACCAGAATTCGAGAAGTATAAAGGGAATTCATGCCCACAAAGTCATCTTGTGATGTACGCTCGAAGAATGTCAACTCAGACTGATAATCAACAATTGCTCATTCATTATTTTCAAGACAGCCTGACTGGTGCTGCACTCAAATGGTACATGAACTTGGACAGTTCAGAGATTCGTACTTTTCGAGACCTCGGAGAGGCCTTCGTCAAACAGTATAAGTACAATCTGGATATGGCTCCCGACAGAGATCAACTCCGGGCCATGACTCAAAAGGATAGAGAAAGCTTCAAGGAATACGCTCAGAGATGGCGTGAAGTTGCTGCTCAAATTTGTCCACCACTTGAAGAGAAAGAAATGACAAAAATCTATCTCAAAACTTTGAGTCCATTTTACTACGGACGAATGGTTGCAAGTGCACCAAGTGACTTTACCGAGATGGTAAACATGGGTGTACGTTTAGAAGAAGCAGTTCGGGAAGGACGCTTGAACAAAGAACCAGAATCTTCTGTTGGTCCAAGGAAGTATGGAAGTTCTTTCCAGAAGAAAAAGGATCAAGATGTCAGCAATGTCTTGCACAAAATCAAGAAGAAATTCCAACCTCAAGTTGCAACAATAACTCCGGTTGTTAACTCAGCGCCAGCTTATCAACCTCAGGTCTCGCAACAACAAATTCAACAAAGGTCGCAGCAACCTCAGCAGCAGGTTCGACCTCCAAATTACAACAATCGGGCTCCAAGGTATCCTGCCTTTGACCCCGTACCAATGCCGTATGCAGAATTGTTTCCAACATTACTGGCAAAAGGACTCATTCAGACAAGGAGTCCTCCAAATCCTACAAATAGTTCCTCACCATGGTATAAGGCTGACCAATCTTGTCCCTATCATCAGGGGGCACCAGGTCACAATATTGAGAACTGTTTCCCTTTCAAGATTGACGTCCAACGATTAGTGAAAAGCGGAATGCTATCCTTCAAAGATACTAATCCAAACGTCCAAGCAAATCCTTTGCCGCAGCATAAAGAAGCTTCAGTAAATCTGATAGATCAACACCCCAATGTCATTCAAATCTACGACATTCGTCAGATAGGGGAAAATCTTGTCAAGATGCACGCTAAACAAGCTGGGTACGGTCATGTACCACCTCACAACTACTTCACATGTGAAATTTGTCCAAAGAATAATCAAGGATGTGCCATAGTTCAAGCTGCATTACAAGAACAAATGGACTTGGGATGGATTCAACATATCCGAGTCAGAACTGAACATGACATCAACATGGTTCAAGGATGTCCAGGAGAATACAAAATCTACAAAGTTGAAGACCTTGAAGGATCGGTAGTCAGGTTCCACAAAACTTTAAATGGACTTGCCTACTTTGGAACAGATTTCCACGCTTACAGTAGATGCGAAATCTGTCGAAGAAATTCACGAGGATGTTTGCGTGTTCGCAACGACATTCAAAAGCTGATGGATGACAATACCATTACTGTTCTTGCCAACAGAGAAGATGATGAAGTCTTTACCGTATCTCCTCAAATTAATCAAGTTGAACCTATGCAAGTTAAGTATGATAGCAGGAAGACAGCAGTTGCACCACTAGTCATCTACTTACCAGGTCCTGTACCGTATGAGTCCAGCAAGGCTATACCATACAAGTACAACGCTACATTCATTGAAAATGGTAAGGAAATACCATTACCGTCTGTTGTCAACATTGCTGATGTTAGTCGAGTCACCAGAAGTGGACGAGTCTTCAACAGAACAACAGAAAATGTGGAGAAACCTTCGGAGGAAGTACCACATAGGCAAGACAATCATCCGACCAATGTTGTTCAAGCGAAAGAAAATGATGAGATCTTGAAGTTAATCCAGAGGAGTGAATACAACATTGTAGACCAATTACTACATACTCCGTCTAGGATTTCTGTTCTTTCCCTGCTATTGAGTTCTGAAGCTCATAGGGAAGCTCTACAGAAAGTTTTGGAACAAGCTTTCGTAGAACCAAGTGTTACAATAAGCCAATTCAACAACATCGTTGCCAACATCTCCGCCGGAACTAACCTAAGTTTCTGTGACGAAGATCTTCCTGAAGAAGGAGTGGACCACAATCTTCCACTTCACATCTCAGTTGGCTGCATGGGTAATACACTCACAGGAGTCCTAATAGACAATGGATCCTCTCTCAACGTCATGCCTAAATCAACATTATCAAGATTATCTTTCGAAGATTACCCTCTAAGAAAAAGTCATGTCATCGTCAAAGCATTTGATGGATCAAGAAAGTCAGTTTTCGGAGAAGTAGATCTTCCCATAACTATTGGACCTCAGACGTTCAAAATCACTTTCCAGGTTATGGACATTCCAGCACAATACAGTTGTTTGCTAGGTCGCCCATGGATTCATGAGGCTGGGGCAATTACTTCAACACTTCATCAGAAACTGAAGTTCATAAGAAATGACAAATTGGTAACCGTATGTGGAGAACGAGCTCTGATCGTCAGCAACCTGTCATCATTCTCCGACATAGAACCAAAAGAAGTTGTTGGAACTAAATTCCAAGCACTTTCCTTGGACAAAGGAAAGGAGAAAGCAGCGTCTATCTCTTCATACAAAGATGCAATCCAAGTTGTAAAGGATGGCACTACCAGTGGTTGGGGGCACATTAATATTCCTACCAACAACAAGAACAGAACAGGAATTGGATTCTTTCCAACATCATCAAAAGCTATTCCAGGAATTGAGGTAGTTCTTCCAATTCAAGAAACTTTCTGCAGTGGAGGTTTTCTTCAACCTGTTCAACAAACAGTCAATACCATCGGTACGGAAAACACCGATGAAGAGGAATGGTTATCCTATCTTAACAAAGCAGGATACATCTCCCTACCAGAGTCTGATTCACCTTGCTGTTATCCGACTAAAGGATCTGAAAGTAAGACTCAACCAAGCAGGGATGAAGTTACTGACAGCTTCACCACCAGAAGTCATGGTTCATCAGAAGAAGTTCCTCCTATCCCCGAAGAGACTTGGGATACATTAGGAGAACCAAGCGGAAAATTCGACTACATGGTGAAATACTCCGCTCCTGAAAGTTCAAGAATCTCTCTTGAAGATATTGTTCCAACTGGATGGAACATTGATTATGAGTACCTCTCTCAGCCAAAAGAGATGTATAACCCTTGCTATTCATCATCATCTACTGGTGAAATCATCATTGAGGATTATATCCCCAAGTCACCTTCCGAGGCTACGGATCTAGAGTTCACATATCTAGTCAATGCCATCTTGGGAGAAGAGCAAGACCAAAATACAGAAGAGGATGATCTCGAAAGTGTCTCCGACAACGAGTCTCTCCATTCAGAAGATTGGAAGTTTCCTCAAAAGAAAAACCGACATACTCCACTCGGAAATGGGTATGCTCACACCGCTCAGTCTGCTGAAGTAGAAGAAGATCGTCTGAGTGTTGCAAAGACAGTGGTTGGTAAATCAAGACCTACCACAGGCCAGCTTAAGCCTAAGGTTCCAGATTACTTAGTGCACAATGGGGTTCGCCACTACTGGACAGCTGTTGAAGTTTCAACTGTTGTTCGCACTCCTAAGTAGGAACTTTCACCGTTATTTTGTCCTCTCACCATAGCCCAGGGTGAAGAGATGTTTCATAGGGCTTTGCATTTTACTATTTCTTAGGAAAATGTCCCTCTTTGCTTCGCCCAAAGCAATAGAGTTTTGTTTTATAGGGTCTTTGTTTCAAGAAATGACTGTCAATAAATAAAAATGTCATTCTGTTCCTTCGTTTAGTTTTCCCTTTTCTTTTTTCGGAAATTGGTAATCCTAAAAAACACCCTTAAAAAACATCAAATATTCCATTAACTGCATACACCGAGTCTTCCCTCGTTGTCTAAATAAAACTTATCACACATATGCAGATTAATCATAAAATACCCCGTTGAAACGTGCGACCGTATGACTTCTCCAAGCTTTGAGTTTCCTGTATTCGAGGCAGAGGAAGAAGAAGACGAAGAAATATCAAAGGAAATTTCACGGTTACTTCAACAAAAGGAAGAGGCCATTCAGCCATACAATGAGCCTCTAGAGATCATTAACCTTGGTTCCGATGGAAACAGAAAAGAGGTTAAGATTGGAGCTTCGCTCAGTTCAGAGATCAGAGAGAGTTTGATACAGCTGCTCAAAGAATTCTCAGATGTCTTCGCTTGGTCTTATCAAGATATGCCAGGGTTGGATACCAGTATAGTGGAGCATCACTTGCCATTAAAAGCAGAATGCCCTCCGGTCAAGCAAAAATTAAGAAGAACTCATCCGGAGATGGCCATGAAAATCAAAGAGGAAGTTCAAAAGCAGATCAACGCAGGTTTCCTCGTCACTTCAGAATACCCTCAGTGGTTAGCTAACATTGTTCCCGTTCCTAAGAAAGACGGAAAAGTCCGCATGTGCGTCGACTACAGAGATTTGAACAAAGCTAGCCCTAAGGATGATTTTCCTTTACCACATATTGATATGTTGGTAGACAGTACAGCAAAATCCAAAGTTTTCTCGTTCATGGACGGATTTTCAGGATACAACCAAATCAAAATGGCACCTGAAGACATGGAAAAAACAGCTTTCATCACCCCCTGGGGCACGTTCTGCTATCGTGTTATGCCTTTTGGACTAAAGAACGCAGGGGCAACTTATCAAAGGGCCATGACTACGCTTTTCCACGACATGATGCATAAGGAAGTGGAAGTCTATGTGGACGACATGATTGCCAAATCAGAAAATGAAGAAGATCACATACAGAATCTGACAAAGTTATTTCAACGCTTACGGAAGTTTCAGCTTCGCCTGAACCCCAACAAGTGCACCTTTGGTGTCTACTCAGGAAAACTCCTTGGTTTCATTGTCAGCAAACGAGGAATTGAAGTAGATCCAGACAAAGTCAAGGCAATTCAAGAAATGCCTTCGCCCAGAACCGAGAAACAAGTTAGAGGATTTCTTGGACGTCTGAATTACATCTCGAGATTCATATATCTCATGACTGCAACTTGCGCTCCTATTTTCAAACTTCTACGGAAAAATCAAAGTTGCGTCTGGACAGACGATTGTCAGAAAGCGTTCGACAGCATTAAGGAATATCTGCTCGAACCACCCATCTTGTCTCCTCCAGTGGAAGGAAGACCTTTGATAATGTACTTAACCGTCTTAGAAGATTCCATGGGTTGTGTCCTTGGACAGCAAGACGAGACAAAGAGAAAAGAGCATGCCATCTACTACCTGAGCAAGAAATTCACTGACTGTGAATCCCGCTACTCCATGCTCGAGAAGACGTGTTGTGCTTTGGCCTGGGCTGCCAAGCGTCTCCGCCAGTACATGATTCGACATACTACTTGTTTGATCTCTCATATGGATCCAATCAAGTACATCTTTGAGAAGCCTGCCTTAACCGGGAGAATTGCCCGTTGGCAGATGTTGTTATCAGAATACGACATTGAGTATCACGCACAGAAAGCCGTGAAAGGAAGCATTCTAGCTGAGCACCTGGCTCACCACCCACTCAATGGTCATGAATCAACCAGTTTCGACTTTCCGGACGAGGACGTCATGTACCTCAAGATGAAAGATTACGACGAGCCACTACCAGACGAAGGACCTGAGATAGGATCCCAGTGGGGCTTGATCTTTGACGGAGCTGTCAATGCTTATGGACGAGGAATTGGGGCAATCATTGTTACACCTCAGGGTACCCATATTCCATTTACTGCCAGATTAACTTTCAAATGCACAAACAATGAGGCCGAATATGAAGCTTGCATCATGGGTCTCGAAGAAGCCGTGGATCTAAGAATCAAACACTTGGATGTATACGGAGATTCTGCTTTGGTCATCAATCAAATCAAAGGAGAATGGGAAACACGCCAACCAGGGCTAATTCCTTACAAAGACTACGCGAGAAGATTATTACCATTCTTCGACAGGGTAGATTTTCATCACATTCCTCGTGAAGAAAACAATTTGGCTGATGCATTAGCCACACTCTCTTCCATGATTAGGATAAATCATTGGAATGACATTCCTCGGATCGATGTTATGCGCCTGGATAGGCCCGCTCATGTGTTCACAGTAGAAGCAATCATCGACGACAAACCGTGGTATCACGACATCAAGAACTTTCTTCAAAAGCAAGAGTACCCTCTTGGGGCATCAAAGAAAGATAGAAAGACTTTGAGAAAGTTAGCTTGTAGATTCTTTCTGAATGAAGATGTTCTGTACAAGAGAAACTTCGACATGGTTCTGCTCAGATGCGTTGACAGAAAAGAAGCAGAAATACTCATGAGAGAAATACATGAAGGTTCCTTTGGTACTCACACCAATGGACATACCATGACAAGGAAAATACTGAGAGCAGGATATTATTGGCTGACGATGGAGTCAGATTGCTACCAGTACGCAAAGAGGTGTCACAAATGCCAGATCTACGCCGATAGAATTCATGTGCCACCATCTCTTCTCAACATACTCTCTTCCCCTTGGCCTTTCTCCATGTGGGGAATCGACATGATTGGAATGATCGAACCAAAAGCGTCCAACGGACATCGCTTCATCTTGGTAGCCATAGACTATTTCACCAAATGGGTTGAAGCAGCTTCATATGCAAACGTTACAAGACAAGTTGTCGTCAGGTTTATCAAGAATCACATCATCTGTCGCTACGGCATTCCTAGCAAGATAATCACTGACAATGGGTCAAATTTGAATAACAAAATGATGAAGGAGCTTTGTGAAGAATTCAAGATCGAACATCACAACTCATCTCCTTACAGACCAAAGATGAATGGAGCTGTAGAAGCAGCTAACAAAAACATCAAGAAAATCATTCAGAAGATGGTCATCACTTACAAAGATTGGCATGAAATGCTCCCGTATGCTCTTCATGGTTACCGTACATCAGTACGTACTTCGACTGGAGCAACTCCTTTCTCCCTTGTATATGGCATGGAGGCAGTCCTACCTATAGAGGTTGAGATTCCATCAATGAGAGTTTTGATGGAGGCAAAATTAACAGAAGCCGAGTGGTGTCAAAGCAGATTCGATGAATTGAACTTAATCGAAGAAAAGCGCATGACAGCTTTATGCCACGGACAGCTATATCAACAAAGAATGAAGAAAGCTTTCGACAAAAAGGTTCGACCTCGCACAATCAAAGAAGGCGACCTTGTACTCAAAAAGATTCAATCTTTTCTCACAGATTCGAGAGGGAAATGGACTCCCAATTATGACGGCCCCTACGTGGTCAAGAGAGCTTTCTCAGGAGGAGCCTTAATACTCACGACTATGGATGGAGAAGAATTCACCCGTCCTGTGAACGTCGACGCAGTCAAGAAATACTTCGCCTAAATAATTAAAAGAACAGCTCGCTAAGTTGAAAACTCGCAAAGAGCGACTTAGGCAAAAAAGAGCGTCTCGGTGAATCGAAAACCCGAAAGGGCGATTCAGGCAAAAGTTAGAGACATAAAAAATATATTAATCAATCCCGGTAGACTTAAAACCCGAAAGGGGTAGTTTACGCAAAAGTTAGGGATATATGGCAAGTAACTGTGTTCAGGACAAACTTGATCATTCAAAATCCATAGCGGAGTGTTCATCAGCAGTAGGTCATCTTCTACGAAGCACGAATACAGCGCAACCCGGAGTGGAAGGGAAAGATAACGGTCGTCACGTTTCATCGTAGCCCTTTTCCCAAAAAATTACCAATTTCCAACTTTGTAAATACTCCATGGAATCAAGCATTTGGCTGATTACCATTCCATATATATTAATTTGAGCCTTGTGCTTTTCTTTGCAATCGAGTCTTTTTCAGTTTCTTGAAATGCATTTTAAGTTTAAACAGTCAATTTCATGAAACAAATGTTTTCATAAAATAAAAATGAATTTACTTGCAAAAATAAAGGTGAAATTTCTTTCTGAGGTTTACAAACAATAGGAAGAATGCAAACAGTTGCTCCGAGAACGGTTGAGACTCCGAGAACCAAGATTTCTCCATGAGGTCGCTTTGCGAACATCTCCCGATGACGGGTCTTTACTTCGATTCATATTACTCACTTCGGACAGCGGACAACTGATAACCAGATATTCCCAACAGAGTTCGAACTACAAGAAGAGGACATCTTCTGATCAACAAGAATTCAAGTCGTATCATAGGATTTTACATCTGCGACAATTCTATTCACATTCACTTTACATTTTATCATTGTCATAACATTCATGCATACATTACATCATAATTGCATAGTCGAATCAGGCTTTGATCCTGTGATGCCTAAGTCATTGAGGCATGAACTCAAGTTTCCCCTGCAAGTTCCGGAGAAGCTTTTTCCTTCGAGACAACAGTTCATACACGAGGATCTCCCCAAACAGGTCAACAAATGGTAATCTCCCTCCAAGAGATAGTTTGTTCACTTTTGGAATTCCTCAGCCGAGATTCTCCTACAGAGCGACACTCGACAGTTTTCTTCAGATAAGATAGTCTGTTTCGCATTTTGGAATTCCCTACAGGGTCGATAAGCGTTTCTCTTCTCTAAGAAATATGGATTCCTCGACATAATTGACGAGTGGTAGTTTTTCCTCCTCAAAAACAGTTTGGTATTTCCCCAGCAGGGTCAAGAGATGCCACTTTTTCGTCAAAGAAAATAATTCAGAATCTCCCAGCAGATTGACAAATGATTCCCCAGGGGAATCAGTGAATGGTAGTCTTCGTCCAGAAGATAGTTCATGATCCCCAGCGGAGTCAACAAATGGTAGTCTTTCCCCAAGGAAAGACAGTTTGTCTGTTAAACATTCAAGAGGACAATAAATGTTGGTTTTCACCCCGAAAACAGTTTGTCCGCCTTCAAACAAAGTCATTAGCCCCTCAAAAGAGCGCGGGACCATGTGACGATCCTTCAAAGACGTCAAGTCAAAAGGGAAGATGGTGAAGTTTCTTTATTTACCGTCAAATGGTATCTTACCTCCAAGTTCTGGTAAGAAGTTTGATGAGGAAACAACCTTTGAAGTTTCTTTATTTACCGTCAAATGGTATCTTTTCTCCAAGTGCTGGTAAGAAGTTTGATGAGGAAACAACCCTTGAAGTTTCTTTATTTACCGTCAAATGGTATCTTACCTCCAAGTGCTGGTAAGAAGTTTGATGAGGAAACAAACCCTTGAAGTTTCTTTATTTACCGTCAAATGGTATCTTACCTCCAAGTGCTGGTAAGAAGTTTGATGAGGAAACAAACCTTTGAAGTTTCTTTATTTACCGTCAAATGGTATCTGAAGGATAGAAAAACACTTAGAAAGGGGGGGGGGGGGGTTTGAATAAGTGTAGCTTTAAAAACTTGACAGATAAAAATAAATTGCACAGTTATTTTTATCCTGGTTCGTTGTTAACTAAACTACTCCAGTCCACCCCCGCAGAGATGATTTACCTCAACTGAGGATTTAATCCACTAATCGCACGGATTACAATGGTTCTCCACTTAGTCAGCAACTAAGTCTTCCAGAGTCTTCTGATCACACACTGATCACTCCAGGAACAACTGCTTAGATACCCTCTAAGACTTTCTAGAGTATTCTGATCCACACGATCACTCTAGTTACAACCTGCTTAGATACCCTCTAAGACTTCCTAGAGTATTCTGATCCACACGATCACTCTAGTTCCTTACAACTTAATGTAATCAATTCTAAGAGTATTACAATTGCTTCTTAAAAGCTATAATCACAAACTGTGATATTTCTCTTAACGTTTAAGCTTAATCTCACTAATATATTACAACAGCAATGCAGTGAGCTTTGATGAAGATGAAGATTCTGAGCTTTGAATAGAACAGAGTTTCAGCAAGTTAATATGAGTTGTTTTGTTCAGAATCGTTAACCTTGCTTCTCATCAGAACTTCATATTTATAGGCGTTGGAGAAGATGACCGTTGAGTGCATTTAATGCTTTGCGTGTTCCGTACAGCATCGCATTTAATGTTATACGCTTTTGTCAACTACCTCGAGCCTTGTTCACGCTATGTCTACTGACGTTGTCTACTGATCTGATGTTTGTGAATACAACGTTTGAATATCATCAGAGTCAAACAGCTTGGTGCAAAGCATCTTCTGATCTTCTGACCTTGAAGTGCTTCTGTGCGTGATACCATCAGAACTTCAGTGCTTCTGATCTCATGTTCTTCTGATGCTTCCATAGACCCATGTTCTGATTCTGCTTCGACCATCTTCTGATGTCTTGCCAGACCATGTTCTGATGTTGCATGCTGAACCCTTTGAGACA
Organism: Vicia villosa; assembly: GCF_029867415.1. Lineage (NCBI taxonomy): Eukaryota > Viridiplantae > Streptophyta > Magnoliopsida > Fabales > Fabaceae > Vicia > Vicia villosa. The sequence continues at coordinate 117,968,786 of NC_081183.1, read as the reverse complement.
AAGCTTCTGAGCGCTGAATTATGCATACTCTTTATATATTTCCTGAAAAGGAAATTGCATTGGATTAGAGTACCATATTATTTTAAGCAAAATTCATATTATTGTTATCATCAAAACTAAGATAATTGATCAGAACAAATCTTGTTCTAACAATCTCCCCCTTTTTGATGATGACAAAAACATATATAAATGATATGAATTTGCGATCAGAAAGAGCAGACGGCAAAAGACAAATTACACAGCTATAGCATAAGCATATGAATATGTCTCCC